>NC_025700.1:24696454-24697785 GCF_000633955.1 Camelina sativa | reverse complement strand
CACCTCTTTATTTTTTCTTTTCTTTTTTTATTTTTCTTTTTTTTTTATGTCGGCAAACCTGTCTCAGTTGTTGATAAAATTATCTCTTTAATTTTAATAGAACAATTAATTATGAACTTATTTGATGGAATATTTATTTATGAATATGAGTATGTGTTACTCCAAAGTCAATATTATAATAGTTAGACAGATTAAATGATTTTATTATCTTATTAATGCAATTTGACGTATATCTGTATATGTCAAAATAGACTATCCGGTCCACTGTTTAGCAAGCATCAGTCAAAATTTGGTGGACCAACTCGTAGAATTATATACAGATAATTAGGTTTACGCGTAAAACAACTCGTTAAACTATCCGGTCTTTAAAACTATATATGACTGTTTTACCGTTAATGAGATAATTAGGTTTACTTATTTTCCAATGGCATTCTAATTAAGTGATACTCTATTAAACAAAATTAAAGTTTGTTAGTACCTTCCAGTGAATAGGTTAATTATTTTGTGGTGAATTGTCATTTGTCTATAGGTGGAAAGCTAAAAGATGGAGTAAACAAAGAAGGTGTACAATTCTACAAGGATCTCATAGACGAACTTCTTGCTAATGGTAAGATCATTACACCAGTAATTAAGTTAAAATTCTATAATTAAATAAAAGGTATGGTTTATAACTCAAGTAATGCAATTAAATCATAATATAAAAGTAGTTGTCGCTTACCAAATTATAAAAATCTGATAAACATCAAGGCATACAACCTTCAATGACGCTATATCATTGGGACCATCCACAATCTTTGGACGACGAATATGATGGTTTTTTAAGCCCTAAAATTGTGTAAGCCTAATTAACATATATTCTTAGACACCATATATATAATGTTATTCAACAAAAACAACTGATGTTATATTTTATTGAGAAAATATAGAGAAGATTTTCGAGATTTCGCAAGAATTTGTTTCGAAGAATTTGGTGAGAAAGTGAAGTTGTGGGCAACTATCAATGAACCATACATCATGGCTATTGCAAGTTACGATAATGGTAACAAGGCGCCTGGACGATGCTCGAGTTGGGTAAATGAAAAAAGTCACGCTGGCGACTCGAGCACTGAGCCTTACATTGTTTCACATCACATTCTTCTTGCTCATGCTGTTGCAGTAGATGAATTCCGAAAATGCAAAATTTTTTCTCATGACAGTAAAATTGGTATAGTATTGGCACCAATATGGCATGAGCCTTATAATTCAGACTCTAGCGAGGATAAAGAAGCAGTTGAACGAGCTCTTGCCTTTGAAATTGGATGGTAATTTATCTAAGCTTAATTTTGTTTTTT
>NC_025700.1:24682559-24696240 GCF_000633955.1 Camelina sativa | reverse complement strand
AGGAAGAAGAATTGACATTGCAATACCTTGATTGAGTCAAGTTTTGGGGTTTAAAAAAGAAAGATGGACGACAAATACACATGTTTAAAGAACTCACTTCCACAATTTAAAGAGCTTATCTTTCTTTTCAAATTATAAAACCAATTATAAATGCAAAAGCTATCTCTGATTATTTTACAAAGTGAAGTCCTGCGAGAATTTACTCATCGCTCTTATCTTTCTTTTCATTAGATACAATTTTCTGTAATATAAAATCCAAAGCACTCTTATAATGCTTTTCACCTTTTTAATTTACTCTATACTGTAACCAGTATATGGCTATTCTCCCCCACATGTTCGTCTTTGTTATCAATATCACCATCTCTTGCTTAATTTTTTTTTTTTTTTTTTTTTTTTTTTAATGATTTTCATCATTTCTATCTACTTGTGATATTAATTTTTGTTCTCTTATGAATGTAGGCATCTTGATCCACTCATTCACGGAGATTATCCGGAGATTGTTAAAAAATATGCAAGAGATAAATTACCTTCGTTTACTGCAGAACAGTCAAAACTGTTAAAAAATTCAACGGATTATGTCGGAATAAATTACTATACAGCACGCTTCGCAACTCTTCTTCCTCACATCGACCCTGAAAAGCCTCGGTGCAGAACTGACAATCACGTCGAAAGAAAACGTACGTAATGCTAAGTAAATTACTAAAGACTGACGACCGTTCCATACTAACTTTAATTAAGGTTGGATATGGTAAACTAAAACAAGGTTTATAATATGTTATTGAAACAGTGACTGACCACAGTGGTCACATCATTGGAAATGGGGTACGAATTTACTTATTTTTCATAGCTGTTAATTGCTAAGTGCCACATATAATCATCTTAAGATATTTAATTTATTGAAAATTCTCCTCAGATTGGAAGTGGTTTAATATTGTCATATCCGGAAGGTTTGCGAAAAGTTCTTAACTACGTCAAGGAGAAATACAATAACATCCCTGTCTACATCAAAGAAAATGGTTAGAAAGCTTTTTTGTTTGGTACTCAAAACTTTTAACTAGGGATTCTTATTCTAAGTACTACATCATATATACCTCTACAAAACATATATAATTTCGTAGCACTTATTTGGAACATGAGTTCGACAGAAATATATAATTAATAATTTTAGCCAATTATTAACCAAAGTTATTTTATTACAAATTATCTTACTGAAGTGATTTTAGAAAATTTAATAATTTTTTTGTTTCAATTTGATGCAACTATTTATTGTTCTCGTTTTGATAACTGGATTGTAGGAATCCATGAAAATGATGATGGTACAAAACCAAGAGAAGAGATACTTAATGACACAGTTAGGATTGAATACCATAAGGCACACTTCGAAGAACTTCACAAAGCCATAGTGTTCGTTCTTGATCTTTTTTCTTTGGGTTTAATCTTTAATCATTCTGACGTACGATAACTATTTAATTATCAATTTAAGTTGATCATTTTTGTTAATGAAAGTTATGAAACCTAATAATATGTTGTATAGGATGGATGGTTGTGATGTAAGAGGATACTACGCATGGTCATTCATGGACAACTTTGAATGGGAAAGTGGATACACTGCTAGGTTTGGTCTTTACTATGTTGACTTTCTCGATGGGCTCAAACGTCATCCTAAAGATTCGGCCAAATGGTTCAAACAGTTCCTTAAGAGGTCGGTCGGATAGACCAAAATAGAGAGGAAAATAGTTGATGCGTATCTTTGGATCTTTCACAGTGGAGAGAGAAGGGTGAAAATCGTTGGCATATTTTTCATGCTTTCAAATCATCTATCTTTACAGCTTTTTCTAGGACAAAGAGTCTTCTTAACAGGTTTTAGAGAGAAGACTTATCCATACCCCCCATTGTTGCAGCCAAACTTTAACGTGCATTTTCATTAAAGCACCTTAAATCTAAATATAATCGTTTTAGATGAGGTTTCGAGAGAGAATGAGATAAGATAAAGAGAATCATACTCGGAAGCTTCGAAGCTGTAAAGGTTATACAGCTTAAATTACAATTTATGCTAGATTACTTTAGTCATTTCGTCGAACACCTCACAGGCAACCTTGTTTTATACTAACTAATAGGATAAAAACCCACACTTTGGATGGGATCAAACGTTGACCAAATCTCACATTATTTCTCTTTAATCACACTTCTTTTTTCCTCTTCTAATGACGAATGAAGAACAGATTAGGTTTCAAGGTTTATCCACAGATCCACTGAAATCAAGAATGGTGGATAAATCTCTGAGAAGAAAACATGTATCACCTGAATCTCTACTTGTCTCTATCCTCAATGATTTGTTTCTTAACTCTCAAAAGCTTGACCCTTGTTTGCGCAATACAACGAATGGACCAGATGTGNGTTCTACGTTAAAAACGCCTAAACCGCCTAAAATCGCCTAGCTTTCGATTAAACGTTTTAGGCGCTAGGTGTTGGGTCACCGCCCAATTACCGCCTAGCGCTTTCTTGAACATAATTTTTTAATGTCTAATAAGTTTTTCGGCATATTTTTCATGCTTTCAAGTCATCTTTACCGCTTTTTCTAGGACAAAGAGTCTTTCTTAACAGGTTTCATGCTGTCAAATCATCCATATACCCCAATGTTGCAGCCAAACTTTGGCGTGCATTCATTAAACCAAAACGACGTGTAGTGGCGTTTTAAGAACCTTAAATCTAAACCAACACCGTGAAACCTTGAATATAATCGTTTTAGATGAGGTTTCGAAAGAGAATGACATAAGATAAAAGAGAATCATACTCGGAAGCTTTTAGAAGCTGTAAAGGTTATATATATACAATACAGCTTAAATTACTTTATTCTTATTATGCTAGTTTAGTTTAGTCATTTGGTCGAACACCTCATAGGCAACGTTGTTTTATACTACTCCACACTTTGGATGGATCAAACGTTGACCAAATCTCACATTATTTCTCTTAAACCACACTTCTTTTTCCTCTTCTAATGACGAATGAAGAACAGATTAGGTTTCAAGGTTTATCCACAGATCCACTGAAATCAAGAATGGTGGATAAATCTCTGAGAAGAAAACATGTATCACCTGAATCTCTACTTGTCTCTATCCTCAATGATTTGTTTCTTAATTCTCAAAAGCTTTACCCTTGTTTGCGCAATACAACGAATGGACCAGATGTGTGTAGCTTCTTCATAGGCAGCAGCTTAAATTTTGCCAAAGTTGGAAGCTTTACGTCAAGATCCAATATTGATACATCTCCTTTGATCAATGAAGCTGTGGGTAAAGCTAAAGACAATAACTTTGATACTGGGTGAGGCCAGTAATAACCTTGTTTTTTTTTTGTAGTTTGACACATTTTGAGAGTTATGGTTTTTGGGATATGTGTAGGAGGAGTAAATCTGAAGTTGTTGTTAGGACAAGAGTGGGATTAGATGTTGGTCATCTTCTTAAATCTGCATTAGCTGGAGGAATTTCATGTGCTTTCTCTGCTTTTCTTATGCATCCAGTGGACACTGTCAAGGTATTATTATCATCTCTTAGACTCACTTCAGGTTCTTGTTTAGTGTTTTTTTATCTCTTATATTTAGTTTTGGATCATTAGACACAAGTTCAAGCATCAACAACATTGTCGTTTGTGGAGATACTGTCTAAGATTCCAGAGATTGGTGCTCGTGGTTTATACAAAGGCTCGGTTCCTGCTGTTGTTGGTCAATTTGCAAGGTTTCATCTCCTATGCTCTCTGACTGACTAGTTATGCCTTTTTTGGTGATCATAAATCTAATCTCTTGTTTCAACATTTCAGCCATGGTTTACGAACAAGTATATACGAAGCAAGTAAATTGGCATTACCGCTCGTTGCTCCTTCTCTGCTCGACATTCAAGTTAGTTATTAATATAGCTCATTGCTAACTTCATGCTACATCATGTTTCATTCTTTGACTTTTTTTTTTACTTCTTGATTCTTGTAGGTTCAGTCAATGGCGTCTTTTCTTGGGACCGTTTTGGGGACTACACTGCGAATACCGTGTGAGGTATTGAAACAACGGTTACAAGCTAACCAGTTTGATAACATAGTGGAAGCTACAGTTTCGACCTGGCATCAAGATGGGCTCAAAGGACTCTTTCGTGGGACTGGTGTTACCCTACTACGCGAGGTTCCGTTCTACGTTGCTGGCATGGGACTTTACAACCAATCAAAGAAGGTAATCATGATAGAACAGAACAATCACATGTCTTTGTGTAATTAAATCTGATGTGGTTGGGGGATTGAGTTTCACAGGTGGTGGAGAGACGATTAGGAAGAGAGTTGGAGCCGTGGGAGGCCATCGCGGTTGGAGCCTTGTCCGGTGGTTTCACTGCTGTCTTAACAACGCCATTCGATGTGATTAAAACTAGAATGATGACTGCTCCACAAGGCGTAGAATTGTCGATGTGGATGGCTGCTTATTCCATTCTCACACATGAGGGTCCTCTGGCTTTCTACAAAGGCGCTGTTCCAAGGTTCTTCTGGACTGCTCCTCTTGGAGCTTTGAACTTAGCTGGCTATGAACTTCTTCAAAAGGCTCTATGATCACACCTCTAAATCAGTCTGTGCATATTGACTGAGTTTTATTTTACTTAACATAGCTACTACATGAGTATCATCATTCTTTCTCATGTGTTGATTGTAACTCTAGCTATTCTTTTTGCCTGTAAAACTCAAACCCCGTAATTAGTCAAAAATCAATAAAAAGACCACCAATTTAACTTCAAGAACGAAATCATCCTTGCTACTTGCTAGGATTGTTTCTCTAAATAGTGTTTTTAGTATCTTATTTTATTTTTCAAATTTAAAGAGTTTATTTATAAAAAAAAAAAAAATTGTGTTACAATTTATTTAAAATAAATTCAATATTATATCTTAAAATTTTATCATATTATTTTAATATTTTATTCTATATAGCATTTGAAAAGGGTATGGATTCAAGTATTCAGGTATAAAATGGTAATGAACTTTGTAGTGGTAGGAGTGGAAAGGTTAAGAAAAGTATAAAGGTGATGGTAATGTAAGTTACTAAGATTTTAAAATAATTTCAAATGGAGATATCTTAGTTGTTTTAACATCAAAAAATTTCAAAAATATTAAATAACAAAAGAATAAAATTAATTGTTGGGAGTGAGTACATGAACTAGGAATGGACATAGGCCTACTTGAGAAGTAGTTGTGGGGCGTTACATTTGTTTATGAATTTATTTAGTTATAAGAATAAGATATTTATTTTGTGATCATGTGATGGTGTATATTTTATATAGCTGAAGATTATTTTTTTCAGTATTATAAAATAAAAACGTTAATTGTAAATATTCAATTAAAAATACTACAAATGACGTTTAGTTAACTCATATTGTGGTTGTTGGATTTTTTCTTGTTTTCATTCAAATTTATATTTCTTGCGAAGTCAATTTTTTTTCGGTTCAATTCGGAATCCTCTTACTTTAACCGAAAAACCCAAAATTCCGAACCGGACCGATTGGACCAGGATTTTTTTTTTTTTCACCAAACATTAATCTAGAAAATAACTCCAAGATTGGTTGCCCAAACCGGAGGATAAGAGTTTACAAAAGAAATCTCAGAAGATAAAGAACGCAAAGAACGAGCCAGACAATCCGCCCGTATATTTGACGTCCGTGGGATCCTTGACAGCTGGAAGGATGGAAAGGATAGTCGGAGAACGTTGAAATCGTCCAAGAGGTTGGAGAAAGCGGGCCATTCATCACGAGACTGCACCATCGCCACTAGTTCTGCACAATCCGTCTCGAAGCTCTGACAGTCAACCCCCGCCGACAGTAAAGAATCCATCGCCCAAATCAATGCCTGAAGCTCCGAATGCAGAGGGGAAGGACTGCGATGTTGACTCCGTGCTCCCAGTAGTTGCGTGGTATCCTCCCCATTACAAAACCACCAACCCAAACCTACAAAAGGATATGACGCCTTCCAAGAACCATCAACCTGACAACGGGGGACGGATCCCAAATCTCCGCAGGCAGGGGATCTAGGGCAGCCGAATAGAATGACTTAGCCTCTTCCCATAACAATTTATCATTGTCCGCCTGATTAATAACCTCGCCTGGTTCTGCCTCACAGCCCTGAAAAACTTTTTTATTCCTATCTTTCCAAATTGACCAGACAATCCATGGTAGGCGAAGACGTATACTCGGAGCGTCCGCCTGGGATGACACCCGCCAAAATATAAAGTCTAGATTCGTGTATATGGAACTAGAAGGAAAATCCCCAGGAGTAAAGTCAACGGAAGATAAATCCCAGATCCGACGAGAATGAGAACACTCAAATAGGGCGTGATTGATAGTCTCTACCTCCGAATCACATCGTTTACATAGGGTATCGCACCGAACCCCCCGATGAGCAAGTCGTTCCAACACTGGAAGAGAACCCGAGGCAATCTGCCAGAAAAAATGTTGAACCTTCGAGGGAACCTCGAGTTTCCAAGCCTGTGCCCTAAGGGTCGTACAAGACGGCCCATATTCAACCTCTGTAATTAATTCACGTGCTAACCGACCCGACTTTACCGAATATTTTCCTGATTTAGTATAGTGCCAAATCAACTTATCTGATTTGTAGACTTTACTGATCCCCATAGCTAGAATAATCTGAATGTCCGCCGGGTCCATGAACTCCTCAAGAATTGGCATATGCCACTCCTTAGTAATAGGATTAATCAAATGATTAACCATTAAATTGGGGTGTAACAATCGGCCTCTGCCATTAGCCGGTCTTGGCTGATTATCCGGTATCCATGGATCCCGCCATACCGAAACATGACAGCCTGAACCTATCGCCCACCTTGCACCAGATTTCACCAAACCTTGAGTAGAGTAAATACTCCTCCAAGCAAACGAGGGGGAATAAGGCTTGTTAGCTTGTAAAGGGTGTTTATTCCGAAAGTATCTACCTCGCATGACCCGAGCCATTAGGGATTCCGGGTAATGAATTAACCGCCAATATTGTTTAGCGAGCATTGCATCAGTAAATTGTTCTAATGTACGAAAGCCCAACCCGCCGTCGCACTTGTCCTTACACACCTTATCCCAAGCTACCCAATGCAATCCCCGTGATTTATCGTTAGATTTCCACCAAAAACGTGAAATAGCACTTGTAAGCTTAGACGTTAACTCCTGCGGCAGTTTATAACAAGACATAACATGGGTTGGAAGAGCCAACGCGACCGACTTAATCATAACTTCCTTTCCACCTTTCGATAAATACTTTGCCGACCAGCCATTCACTCGATCGTCCAAATGATCGTTGACATAACTAAAAACTTTAGTTCTCGAACCCTGAAGATTCTTAGGAATACCCAAATACGAGCCCATACCCCTTCCTTGGAAATACCCATAACAGATTTTAGTTGAATCCTACTTTCAGGTGAAACTTTTTTCCCAAACATAATGGAAGATTTCTCCAGATTCACCTCTTGACCCGAGGCTACCCCATAGTTCCTTACAATTTCCATAACCGTAGTACATTCTGCCACCTCTGCTTTACAGAAAAACAAACTATCATCAGCAAACAATAAATGTGAGACAGTGGGACAGTCCCGGGCTAACTTGATGCCCGTAATTCTACTCTCTCTTTCAGCCTTTTGAATATTGGCAATTAAAACCTCCGTATATAATATGAACAGATAAGGAGATAAAGGATCCCCTGGCGTAAACCCCTCTGAGGCTTAATTAAGCCTCGAGGCTGTCCATTAAGAAGGACTTGATAGGAGACCGAAGATACACACCACATGATCCAAGAAATCCATTTCCTATCAAATCCCATCTTGACCATAACCGCTTCTAAAAAATCCCATTCGACGCGATTATAAGCCTTGCTCATATCCGTTAAATGCCAGATAATCAGATTTACACCAAGAATTTGTATTTAAACCATGAAACATCTCCTGAGCAATAAGGATATTATCTGTAATTAACCGACCAGAAACGAACGCTGATTGGGTTTCCGAAACAAGTGAAGGGAGAAACCGCTTAAGCCACAAGGATTTTTTTTTTTTCCTCGGTTGAGTTGGAAATATCAAAAGCCGATAAACATCATTCATTCGGCAATTAAGTCCATCGAAGCACGAAAAAAGAAGAAACGATGAGGCTTAGTGGGGAATCGGGTCCGGGTCAGGATGAACCCGGTTCGAGCGGCGGAATCAGGCAATTCCCGTTAGCAGCTCAGCCGGAGGTTATGAGAGCTGCTGAGAAAGACGATCAATACGCTTCTTTCATCCACGAAGCTTGCCGCGATGCCTTCCGTCACCTTTTCGGTACTAAAACTGTTTCATCATCCTCTTCCAATTGCATTGATTTTATCCCAAGTTTTGCACTAATTTCGATCACCGTTAGGTACAAGAATCGCTCTCGCTTACCAGAAAGAGGTAAAGAGCTTCCTATTACCAAGTTTTATGGAGTTCCTATGAGAATTGTGATGAGAGAGCTTCTGTTGTTGTTGTTGTTTTTCAGATGAAGCTTCTTGGGCAGATGCTTTACTATGTTCTAACCACAGGTTCAGGCCAGCAAACTTTAGGAGAAGAATACTGTGACATTATACAGGTTTTTTTTTTTTATGCTTTTACTCTTATCTCATTCATTTTAAGGGAACCCATTTTGCTTTCTCAGGCTTTGTTCTCCCCTAGTTGGATGTTTGTTTTTTTGTTTTTTTTTTTTTTGCTGATGTTGAACATTCTAATTTAGGTTTCAGGACCTTATGGACTCTCACCTACACCAGCTAGACGTGCTTTGTTCATTTTGTACCAGACCGCAGTTCCATATATTGCAGACAGAATTAGGTTTCATAGCCTTTTTTTTTTGTTGTTATTCTTGTTTACAATGGAAGAATTGACTCTTGTGAGTGAAGTATCGCTGAAATGAATGCAATTGTTTGCAGCACTCGAGCTGCCACTCAAGCAGTCACCTTTGACGAGTCTGATGAGTTTTTTGGTGATAGTCCCCGGGAGAGTGGTAGTCATATCCAGTCACTAACAATGATAGATCTTCCATCTTCTTCTCAACTTGAAACTTCGGCTTCTGTAGTATCTAGGTTAAAAGATAGACTTAAAAGATTGTGGTACCGATCTATTCAGAGATGGCCTGTGGTAATGTAAACCTCTTAGGTGTTAATCATCATGGTTCAGTTTTTTCTTTTCGTGCTAGCAACTAGTAGCAAGGATTTTTATCCAAGGTTGTGCTTTCAGGTTCTCCCTGTTGCTCGTGAAGTCTTACAACTCGTTTTGCGTGCCAATTTAATGCTCTTCTACTTTGAAGGTGAACTTTGCTAGAAACTTTTAACACTTGTAGTGTGCACAGTGTTTTTGCAATGTTCTGAACTTGTAATCTTTGTTTCTTTTCAGGTTTGTATTACCATATATCGAAACGTGCATCAGGGGTTCGTTATGTTTTCATAGGAAAGCAACTGAATCAGAGACCTAGGTAATGATCTTTCTGTCTTCTTCCACCTACAGCTACCGCTATCACAGAGTAACTGAACTCCCTTAAGTCTTGCTGAGCAGATACCAAATTCTTGGGGTTTTCCTTCTAGTCCAGTTGTGTATCCTTGCTGCTGAGGGATTGCGTCGGAGTAATTTATCATCTATCACAAGCTCAGTTCAGCAGGCATCCATAGGATCTTATCAAACTTCAGGAGGTCTGGCTTTTATGTCTTTTCATTATCAATTTTAGTGATGTAGAAATTCCCAATATTAAGGATATTTGTGGAGGATGTATATCTGAGATTGTTAATATTAAAGTTTCAATAAATTATTATCTGAATTGGCACCACAGCTCTCCAGAAAGGAATATGAGACAGGATGGTAACATAGGCTGAAATATTTTGCGTTTTATGCATCACCTTTTTTCACATTCCAACTATATAGTTTCGGTATTGCTCTTGCAGGAAGAGGGTTACCTGTTTTAAACGAAGAGGGAAATTTGATAACCTCAGAAGCTGAAAAGGGAAACTGGTCCACCTCCGATTCAGCTTCCACTATGGAGGTAAATTAATTATAAACAAGTTAGAAACCTCTGTTACGTTGAAATGGCTAATATCCTGAATAGGGATCATTGTTGGAAAAGAACAAAAGGTATATACTTGAAAGAGAGGCACATACCTCTTAGTAAAATCCATACCCTTAATCGAAGGTTATTTTGTATAGGTGTGATTAAGAAAAACAAATGGTAGTGTAGTCTCATGATATCTGATAAGAGTAGATGGCCACCCGACTGATCTCGCTCTACATTTAGTTTCTAGTGAGATGAGGTTATATGTTAGTCCTACTTTGGGACTTATCTGTATTAAAAATCCAGATGGGGTTATTTTTCTCTCGTTTTGGTAAAATTAATATTTTACACTTGTGATGTTAGATGTTTACCTTGTTATGTACTGTGGATGCAGGCAGTAGGGAAATGCACACTCTGCTTAAGCAACCGTCAGCATCCAACCGCCACACCTTGTGGTCACGTATTTTGTTGGTAATATACCTTTCGGAAGAATTTTAGTGTCTTGATGTTCGTTCAGACTGCTTTGATAAGTTGAACCTTGTATCGACAACACATATTCACTCAAATTACAGAATCAACAATCCAAATTGGACAATGAAACATTGTACTCATGTTCAAAAGTCATATATCATGTGCAGGAGCTGCATTATGGAGTGGTGCAATGAGAAGCAAGAATGTCCACTTTGTCGAACGCCCAATACCCATTCAAGTTTGGTTTGTTTGTATCATTCTGATTTTTAAGCACAATGGATCAACAACGACAGCACACTGCAGAAAGGCAAGGCAGCAAAGACGATGACAATCAAAGAACAAAACAAGCTCAAGGAGTTTCCATTTCTCCTTAGCCCACACAAGCTTCTTAAGGGTAATGCATCTGGTAAAGGAATGGACTCTGTTTTGGCTTTGGACTTAGAACCTCAGATCATCAAGTTATGTGAAGACATAGAATATATGTATTTGAAACTTCATTTTCAATCCGATGCCTATTCCTTTATATATAATATTTAGTGCAGAAATCACAGAGGTTTGTTAGGTGATTTTTAACATTCTATATTACTTTTTTACCTATAATTATCTCAATTAGAGATCTATTACAACAAGACAAGAAAATCTCATTGTAGACAATACAATTTTAATGTTAACGACACAAACTCCTGTTTTTGGAGAAATAGAATAACTCTAAGATCTAGAGTTTGAGAGTCCCAGCAACAATATAGTTAGAAGTCTAAGATGGCAATAACTGAAACCTGAAGAAAGTTGCATATGGATCGATCCTCAACAGACACACGATAACACGAAGGATTTTGTGCTCCAGAATTGGTTCTATTTTACATCTTAGTTGTCTTAGCTTGTTGGTAGAGAGAATGATGTTGGATGTTTCTATAAAATGGTTATAAGTTGATAGAGAAATATGAATGTGTCATCATCACATAACTGAATAGCTGTATGTTTAGTATATGCCGATATGTTTTTATAGATGCTGAATTGGTAAAACCTGTCGTACTGCTACTGAACTGGTAAGTGCCTGTAGATCATGTCATGTCGCTGACTTTACCAACAGGTTTTTAATATATGCAAATGTTGAACATGGATACAGAATATACATAAAATCAGAAAATGTTGTAAGATGGACAACTACTTTGGGGTAGTAAAAAGTCTGTGTTGAAACGTCAATCACAGTATGGACTGGAGCTGCTGTATCTCAGGGGAGTCTGAAACATCGGCATCTTGTTCAGATGCTGATCTGTAGACTTTCACCATAGCTTTCCCTTTATCAAGCACTTGAGAAGGAACCGTTTGTAGAAGGCTGCAAGTTCAGCTCGGTTAGAAAACATTCTCCTGTGGGTACGCTGTGTGTTATATGCTTGATTGTACTTATTACCTGTCCAGAGCGGTTAACGCTGTTCCAAGCTGAGACTTCATCAGTTCAACAGTTGCTTTTGAATCTTTCCTCGACGCTCGTAGAAACAACGAATCCAGTTCTTCCAGTGCTCTTTACACCCCAAAAAAAACAAAAACAAAACCCGACATAGGTCATAGGTCATCATCATTCGCTGTGTAAACTTAAAGCAAACAAAAGAAACATGAGTTACCTTAAACATCGATCAACATCATCAGTCGCAGTTTTGGAAAAACCATCATCTGAAGCATACTGAGCAACCTGATAGAGTTTTTTCAATTACACATTTTAAATCATCAAACAGAAATAGAAAAACAAGAATTGTGAGTGAGCTTTGAAAAACTTACAGCTCGAATGTTAACACGAAGAGAACTAGCAGGACCAGACCGCAATTGGCGCCTACACGCCTCGAATTCAGGTTTCTCCACATTCAAAAATCCCTCTCCAACATCATAAAATATATTTAGTTGTTTGTAATATATAACAAAGAAGTTAAAGAACAGAACACATGAAAAAAATTACCAAGATCCTGAATCTGTAGCTGAGCTAGAATCACTGGTGGTACATATGCTTCAAGTGGATCAAGTTTTTTCCTATTATTACGTTATAGATAAAAAAATTTTACACACAAAGCATTTCCAAACTCTAAGTTGAGAGATATCAAAAGACTAAAAAAGTTACCTCTTGACATATTTATCAATTAAGGTACCAGCCATGGCATCTGATCATCAAAACCACATCCAAAACAAAAATCTGAGAAGAGTAAGACTCGAATCAATAATGATTTATTCAATCGAAATTGGTGGAAATTGAAGAGAACCGTTGTTAGTGGGGAGGAGGAGGAGACGAGAGAGGAAGAAGGAGACGGAGATAACTCGCCGGCTCTGTTTCCATGTCGGAGGTGGTGATAACGTAGATGCGCAGGTTAGCTTCGTGCGGTTCGAATAGTGGCGAAGCGTGAGGCTCGTCGGTGTAGCGTGAAGTGATGTCATTGGGGATAACAACACTAAAGGCATCTATCTTATCACCACCATTAAACACTATTTTGAAGAAGAAGAAGAAGAAGAAGCCACTTCAGAAAAAAATGTGAGTGACGTGGCCGATGACGTGGAGTAGAAGTGAAGGAAAGACTTGGAGAGAGTCAGAAGGTTTGGCCAAACGATGTGCTTTAAAGGTTGGAGATAATATGAATAGAATAATGATCGTTGAACAAAGACGCAAATCTCTCTTGCTAGAATAGAAGCTATGGTAAGAATCAATTCCACAATAAGAAACAAGGAACAACCTTTTTTTTTTTTTTTTTTGGACAAAAGAAACAAGGAACAACTAATAAGAGTAATTAAAGAAGAAGATTGATACAAAATGACATTTTCACAGATAATGATGTTAATGAGCTCTTATTATTTGAACTTTTTATTCGTAGAGCGTAAAAAAACTCCATCTCCCAGTCATTTTCTCCACATGTAATGTACTGCAACTCACTACTCACACGTGCCCATTTTTTTACTTTACTTCTTCATTTCTCCATACTTCAATTCCTATATCATTTTGATTTATTTTCTTTTAAACTCTCCTTTGACAATATACCAATGTTGTTTTACTATTTTTTTTTATTGTTTAATTGGTGTTTTAGATTTACCAAGCATTTGAGACTCGATCCAAAATCATGGTTGTTCCCTATGTTTCTGAGAAGGAACCTACAAACGGAAAAAAAAAAAAAAAAAAAAAA
>NC_025700.1:24675890-24682391 GCF_000633955.1 Camelina sativa | reverse complement strand
AAAAAAAAAAAAAAAAAAAAAAAAAAAAAAAAAAAAAAAAAAAAAAAAAAAAAAAAAAAAAAAAAAAAAAAAAAAAAAGAAGAAGAAGAGAATTAGAAATTCTTATATTAGACGAACAAGAAAAATGAACAATAACAAGATTAATTTTGATAAGATATTCTTAGTAGTCATGTGCTTGATATAGGGGATTCGAAATGATTGGGTATTTAAAAGTGCTTGATATATGAGACAATTGTTTCAAAATTTGGCCGTACTAATTGCTTTCCTCAAATTTCATGAGATGCTAATTTTTTTTAGTGAGTTGATGTGTATGTTTTTTAAGTTTTGTTTAGGTTACCAATGATATCGCTAATTTGCTAAAGATCTATATGATTGATATGAACATGCAATTAGTACAATCTTTAAGTGATTGTGATTATATGAACATGCAATCTTTCATCTTACTGTATCATTAAATTTTGTCTGTTAATCTATTTGCCTTCAAAATTAATTAACCAAGTAACAACGATATCATTGCATCTTGAGTCAAGATTCTTGACCAAGCTCCATAGTCTCAAATGATTCACGTGTGGTGAAGATCGTACTAGTATTTAAACCAAGTATATTCTCCATATTCAAAGTCATCCAAACAGAACATCTCCACGAATGATAATATGAAGTTGTTGTAAGTCGATCTGAAACAAGAACAAGACCAATGTAGTCATTGTTATGCAAATATAATAGTTAGGATTCTCAAATTGACCAGCTTGATATCATGACTGAAGAATTGTTCTGTGGTGGAGCACGATTATTGAAGGATAAACGATTGAACAACTCATCCTCAAGGACAATAAAAGAAGCTAGCCAAAGATATAGTACAATATTAAGTTTCAATACATTGGAGAAACCAAATCGGAAAGGAAGAGAACAAATGTAACGAAATAAGAACTTGTTATTTTGCCAAAAATGTTTCTTACAAATAAACTAATTAAGGTATACTTAAGCTAAAAAGGAAGAAGAAGAAGAAGAAGGTCTACTTAAGCTTATACATCCAAAGGAATCAAATTACATCACTAAACCAACATATAGTTAACTTGGTCAAACGATGTATCATAATAGTAATGAACTTTAGAAAAAATACAAAGAAAAGGAACTTGAACAAACTTCTTCTGTGAACTATGTTTATAAACTGTAGTAATCGAATTACATACTATGTAATGTAAGAAGAACATGGTAGTAATAAATATTACCTAAAATGTAAGCACCTAAATGTGACACTAGGGGGATTATACAAAAACACGAAATGACGAAAGTAGCCATCATAATGATTTTTATTGATATGGGGGTCATCTGTGAAACAGGCACAGAGAGACAAAGACTCGCAAGTATTGGCAGCGAAAGCGACCTCCTCCTTTATTCACCACTGCCATCAACATGTTCGTCCTTCATCAACATTTATGACCTTTTTACCCCTCCAAGAGAGAGAAATTGCAAAAAAAAAAAAAAACGAAAGGACACCTCTCTCACTACTCTCTCTCTCTCTACTGCAAAGCTTCAGAACTCTGGCAGAGAGATAAAAGAAAGATGATGGGGTTTTTAACTTTATCCTCGCAAATAATTCTTCTTCCCTTCGTCTCTTCTCACACACACAGTCCCTACACTTGTGTACAATCTCCTCTCTTTAAACCCACATTTAAAGACTCTCTCTTTCTCTCTCTCCATCTCTATCTCAGTCTGTGTTTCTGTCGTCTGAGCACTCAATGAAACCACACTGTAAATTTTCGTCAGTAAGGATGTGATGGAACGATAAAAATCAACACTTTATATTTTTTTCTCACGGTGAAAGTTGTAAAAAAAAAGATCTAAAAACATAAATATTTGAGTTGCTCAAATTATAAAAAAAAAAATCTAATGTCGGTACATAATACGGTTCTCTTCTTCTTCTCTGTCCTCTGTTTTTTCTCCTTCTTCATGGAGGCTTGAAAAGCTTATAGACAGTGTAGCATAAAACGCAGTCGTTTTAAGGCTGTGTATAGTGGTGAGAAAAATGGCTCTGTTTGGAGATATTGTTCTTCTGGGTTTTCTCATCTGTTTGAGCTTTGGGAGTACTGCTGTGAATTCAGATGAAGGTATGTTTTTAATACTGATGCATGTTTCTTTAAAAGGCTCAAGATTTCTTCTTTAGTTTATTTTGAAGTGGAAGAAACTAAAGATGAGATTTTTATTTGATTTTGAAACTTCTGTGGTGAAAATGAGATCTGGGTACTTGTTATTTATTCTGTTTTTTTTTTTTTTTTCTTTTGTAATGGGGTTTTTTTTTGACTTTGTGGGTCTAATTTAAAGAAATCTAAAGAAGCTTTGAATAAATTAGGGTTTGAGTTTTTTCTTTTGTTTTCTTGGAAGTTGGATTTTTAAGGACTTTTTAATTTTTTTTCTACTCAAGAACTGACAGATATTTGTTTTTGTTGTTTACGTGCGTGTGTTAATAAAATATAAATTAAAGGAGCAACGTTGCTGGAGATTAAGAAGTCGTTCAAAGATGTGAACAATGTTCTTTATGACTGGACAGCTTCACCTTCTTCGGATTATTGTGTCTGGAGAGGTGTCTCTTGTGAAAATGTCACCTTCAATGTTGTTGCTCTGTAAGTTTCCCCATCCCCCCCCTTTTTTTTTTTTTATAAAGAGATTTTTTTTTTCGTGTTCTTGTGGGAAAAAGTTGTAATTTGTTTTGTGTGTTGTATGTTTTGTAGTAATTTGTCAGATTTGAATCTTGATGGAGAAATCTCACCTGCTATTGGAGATTTTAAGAGCCTCTTATCCATGTAACAGTTTCAAAAAATTACTGTAGCATAACATTAAATTATCTCCTTTTTTGGCTTAATGGTGTGTAACGCTGTGCTAATTAATTACTTTGTCTTATGTTTTTTACTAAAACAGTGATCTTAAAGGTAATCGCTTGTCTGGGCAAATTCCTGATGAGATTGGAGACTGTTCTTCTTTGCAAAACTTGTAAGAACAGTGATATAGGTGTTACTACCATTAATTTGTTCTTGGAACTTGGAAGTACAGAGGATGAAGTGTGTTCATGTTGTTTTTATTTAGAGACTTGTCTTTCAATGAATTAAGTGGAGACATACCGTTTTCGATTTCGAAGTTGAAGCAACTTGAAAAACTGTAAGTAGCTAGTTATTCTGTTACTAGTCTTCATATGTCATTGCTAAATATACTCACCATGTGGAATATAAATTCTACTTTTTGCCAGGATTCTGAAGAATAACCAATTGATAGGACCGATCCCTTCAACGCTTTCTCAGATTCCAAACCTGAAGATTCTGTATGTTGTCTCTGATGCTTACATGTGTAGTAGTACTTTTAGCTATATTAGATGATCAAAATGTGAAATTTCGATTGTTTGTGAAAAAATTCCAGGGACCTGGCACAGAATAAACTCAGTGGTGAGATACCAAGACTTATATACTGGAATGAAGTTCTTCAGTATCTGTAAGTGTCAATGTTTTTGAAGTCTGTTAATGTCTCTCTTTCATTGCCTTGTATTGATTTTTGTAATATGATGAGCAGTGGGTTGCGAGGAAACAACTTGGTTGGTAACATTTCTCCAGATTTGTGTCAGCTTACTGGTCTTTGGTATTTGTGAGTCTATGTACATCTTCTTGCGCATCTGAATAGTATGATGAGTTCTTTTTTCAGTATGATATCTCTGACTTTGTTTTTCTGTATTGAATCAGTGACGTGAGAAACAACAGTTTGACCGGTAGTATACCTGGGACAATAGGAAATTGCACTGCCTTCCAGGTTTTGTATGTGCCTCTCTCTCTCTCTCTCTCTCTCTCTCTCTCTCTCTCTGCTACTATACATCCTTACTGCAGTATGGTTAGTTGGGAAAAGCTATTGAATTGATTTGCTTATTATGAACCTAGGGACTTGTCCTACAACCAGCTTACTGGTGAGATCCCTTTCGACATCGGCTTTCTGCAAGTTGCAACATTGTTAGTTCTCGCCTCTCTACCGATCTGCACAAATATTTTGCTTTCAAATTTTGGCTAGCCTTTTGTTTTGTTTTAATAAACATCACTTGATCATCTTAGATCATTGCAAGGCAATCAGCTTTCTGGGAAGATTCCATCAGTGATTGGTCTCATGCAAGCTCTGGCAGTGTTGTAAGTACTTTTCTTCTAATCAACCAAGCTACTTATAACATTTTCATGAACTTAAAAGGTTCCATTTTTTGTTTTTTCTTTTACAGAGATTTAAGTGGCAACTTGTTGAGTGGACCTATTCCTCCGATTCTGGGAAATCTGACTTTCACTGAGAAATTGTAATTTTTACCGGCATACTCTCTTCATTAGTAGTAGAAGTTCAATTTTAGAAAATGAAAGTCTATGACTCATTAGAGTTTAGTTTTCAATTTGAAGTCTGTGATTCATACCCTGTAAATGATAGTGATTATCATTTTGGCTTTATCTCTAGGTATTTGCACAGTAACAAGCTGACTGGTTCGATTCCACCTGAGCTTGGAAACATGTCAAAACTCCATTACCTGTACGACCAACCTTTTCCTTAAGTTATCTTTCCCACACATTATATTATGAACTTTTGTATAGTCATCAACAATTTGTACAATATTTTGTGCAGGGAGCTCAACGATAATCATCTTACAGGTCATATACCACCGGAGCTTGGAAAGCTTACTGACTTGTTTGATCTGTAAGTAGTTCTCCTTATGCTTGCCATGTTTTTGATGTTCTAATATTGATGTGAACTATACACATATAGGAATGTGGCCAACAATGATCTAGAAGGACCTATACCTGATCATCTGAGCTCCTGCACAAACCTAAACAGCTTGTATGTATCTCTTTCTCTTAGAACTTTACACTGGAATGTTCAAGATTGTTGCTTTATATGATTTTGTGTCTCATTAATGTAACTGTAGAAATGTTCATGGGAACAAGTTTGGCGGCACCATACCACGAGCGTTTCAAAAGCTAGAAAGCATGACTTACCTGTAAGTATTGGCACTGAAAATCTTTCTGATATCTTATATCTGACATGGTTCCGCAGCATTTGTTTTTTGATTTTTATGCCATTGACTACCAAGTTTTTGGTTATCTTTGGTTCAACCAGGAATCTGTCCAACAACAATATCAAAGGTCCAATCCCAGTTGAGCTATCTCGTATCGGTAATTTAGATACATTGTAAGTGTTTCTTGTTTTATGTGAAGCATACATCTTCATATGTGCCGTGTGCCACTGTTATTTATTTTCTGACATTTAAAGGGATCTTTCCAACAACAAGATAAATGGCATCATTCCTTCTTCCCTTGGTGATCTGGAGCACCTTCTCAAGATGTGAGCATCCATGAGACCTCCAACTCCAATCTATTGTTTCCTCTAGTAAAAGATGAAAATGGGTTGTGAAATCGTGTATTCTTGATATAGGAACTTGAGCAGAAATCATATAACCGGTGTAGTTCCAGGCGACTTTGGAAATCTAAGAAGCATCATGGAAATGTAAGAAGTATCTTCTATTTGCTTAATTGGAGTTTTTCCATATATCACATTACTGTTCTGAATTTGTGTTTTGTGGTTGCAGAGATCTTTCTTATAATGATATCTCGGGCCCAATTCCAGAAGAGCTTAACCAATTGCAGAACATAATTTTGCTGTGAGTAATCTTCCTCTTACCCTTTCCATGCTGTTGATGAGCTGTATCAGTGTTGGAATACACACTTCTGTTAAATGAGTTAAATCAAGATAAAATTTTGAACATAGTCGATGTGGTTACTATGTGCAATCCAGAAACAGATAATGGGTTGATGATTATCTAAAGTTGTGTTTCTTAAAACTGCTTGCAGGAGACTGGAAAATAATAACTTGACTGGTAATGTTGGTTCATTAGCCAACTGCGTCAGTTTGAATGTATTGTAAGTAGTCACATTGGTGCTGAAAACTTTTTGTCTCTCTGTAAGCATCTTGTGCTAAGAATGTAACCATGCAATCATGACTAACTCTTACAGGAATGTATCTCACAACAACCTGGAAGGCGATATCCCTAAGAACAGTAACTTCTCAAGATTTTCACCAGACAGGTATGGGAATTTAGCAGGTTTTGCTATTCTGCATTTTTTTTTTGTTGGCTAATGTTTGACCATAGTTCATCTCTGTTGTTTTTGGTTTTGGATAAAGCTTCATTGGCAATCCTGGTCTTTGTGGTAGTTGGCTAAACTCACCCTGTCGTGATTCTCATCCAACTGTACGAGGTGATTACGTTCTTCTAAAAGCTTCCATTCACAAAACCTAAAGATAATAAAAGCTTATGTTTCCATCTTTTTTTATTGTCTGCAGTGTCAATCTCTAGAGCAGCTATTCTTGGAATAGCTATTGGGGGACTTGTGATCCTTCTTATGGTCTTAATAGCAGCATGCCGGCCGCATAATCCTCCTCCTTTTCTTGATGGATCACTTGACAAACCAGGTATACTCTCCAAACCGCTTTACTAAA
>NC_025700.1:24665479-24674279 GCF_000633955.1 Camelina sativa | reverse complement strand
TGTCAAAGACACATACTTCAACTTACGTTATGGGCACGATTGGTTACATAGACCCCGAGTATGCTCGCACTTCACGTCTCACTGAGAAATCCGATGTCTACAGTTATGGAATAGTGCTGCTTGAGTTGTTAACCCGAAGGAAAGCCGTCGATGATGAATCTAATCTCCACCATCTGGTTTGTTCTTTCTTGCCTCTCTGTCTCTCAGCTGTTACGTTTTTTTTTCAGCTGTTATGTTCTGTTTTCAGCTGTTCTGTTCTGTTTTCACATTGGCTATATATGGTTCTAATTAATTTTGTTTTCATTGATTCACTTGCACATCAGATAATGTCAAAGACGGGGAACAATGAAGTAATGGAAATGGCAGATCCAGACATCACATCGACGTGTAAGGATCTCGGTGTGGTGAAGAAAGTTTTCCAACTGGCACTCCTATGCACCAAAAGACAGCCAAGCGATCGACCTACGATGCACCAGGTGACTCGTGTACTCGGCAGCTTCATGTTGTCAGAACAGCCACCTGCCGTGACAGACACGTCAGCAGCGCTGGCTGGTTCTTGCTACGTCGATGAGTATGCGAATCTCAAGACTCCTCACTCTGTCAATTGCTCTTCCATGAGTGCTTCTGATGCTCAGCTCTTTCTTCGGTTTGGACAAGTTATTTCTCAGAACAGTGAGTAGTGTGAATTACTGTTTTTTCTTAGGAGAAAAATCTACAAAACGGTTTTGTTGCATTAAGCTGTTAGAAAATTATTGTTCTCATGTAAAAATTTATGCACTGCCTTATTATTATTAGACAAGTGTGTGAATATCCTCAGACTGGCACTCAAAGTTCCTATTTCTATCCAAACTTATGTTTCGGCAAAGGTAGTTCATTAAACTTATGATGGTCCACTAGGAACTTAGAATATGTAAGGAATGAGATAATGGAGAAAAACAATCAACACCTCAGCAGAGGTAAGGCGAACGGGAGGGCGATTAGGGTTTGGTATTTGTTTGCTGCACGCAAGGATCTTAGGCCGCCGTTGAATCGGACCATGGCCACAAGGATCGGAAATGATCTAGTGTCGTCATCAAGTCCTGCAAAAGAAGACTCTAGTCCAAAATAGTATGCAAATGTTTTCGGAAGTAAGCCTAGTCTAACAAAGTTCAATGTTGATGTCAATGTCGTCGATGGTAAAGCCACGGTTGCACCCCCAGAGGAGATTTTTGAGGATTTGCTCTAGCTATAGGAAGATTTTCTGGTGGGGCGATTCCCTTATGTGGCTCCACATGTTGCTTAAAGTCCATGTTATTGTTAACAAAATTTGGAACCTTGGAGACAAATACATTCCCATTAATGTTTTCAGCGTGAACGAGACAACGGTATAGTTTCGTATTCGTAACGCTTCAGCCAGGCACATGATCTCCCAATACTTGCTTCCATGCCGATGTGGGTTATCCATCAAAAATGTTCCCCACTCTATGTTTACTTGGAAGGGACTTAGCTATATTGCTTGCCGGTAGGATTTTTAAAAAGTCTAATAAAATTCACTATTATTACACTAATAATTTAAATATATATTTTAAAATGGACAATTGACAAAAATAGCACTAATTTAAGTTTTTAGTCCAAAACTAGTACATATATTCAAAAGTTCCAAAATTAGCACAAACTTATATATTATTAAAATAAAGAAAATTAGAAAAATACTCTAGATTAGCACTATTTTATGTTTTTCTTCCAAAAGTAGCACAAACGCTTAATTTTTCCAAATGTAACATTAAGTGATATTTGATATTTAATTATACTCACGATTTTGGGTTTATATGGTGAAGCTTGCCATGAATCACCACATCTGAGATCTAGCTCATCTTCAACCACTTTCGGGAGAAACGTCGCCGTCGTCGCATCTCGTTCTGGGCTCCGGCGTTGACCGGTCAGCTATTCAGTGTAGGCACATGACCAAGAAAATGCGTAAACGATTCCAATTTGAGAAACGGAGTATGGAATCTATCTCGATCTGGCCTTTCGATAATCACTAGCACAAAAATAGCTGACCGGGCAATTGACAAAAATAACACTAATTTAAGTTTTTAGTCCAAAACTAGCACACATATTCAAAAGTTCCAAAATTAGCACAAACTTATATATCATTAAAATAAATAAAATATTAATAAAATTCTAACAATATCAAAATCGTGAGATTGCAATAATCATGTTCTCTCTCACTTCTCTCTCTTCGCCGATTCCAAATTCAATCTCAGACAATGTTTCACCGGCGAACCCAATCGGATATGTGAGTCATCCGAAGTCAGTCAAACCTGTAATTGCGTTCTCGACATTGAAACGGAGCCCAAGCATGAATCTAAAGACCGTAGAGATCTTCGAGCTCTGGTTCAGAAAAACGAGATAGCCCAAGCTTCGCAGGTCCCAAACTCTATCTCTAATTTTAATTTGAATGATTTAGTTGGTGTTAGATATGGAGAGTTTTCTGATTTGTGACCTTCAACCACGATAAATCCCATGACGGGGGTGACGAAGGTTTGGTTTTTTTTTTTGCTCCATTATGATGGCTCTCATACAAGAAATTAAAAACATTGTTTCGATTTGGATCCAGATCTAATAGTTGTGATGGGGATTCGATTCAAATCTCTCTCTCGGGTTTTGATCTCTTTATTGTGTGATCATGAATTTTCGAGTATCTTCTGAAAATTTAGTTGTTTTGGAAATGAAATTGTGTTGCAGGTGAGCTTGATGGCATTTGCTTTCTTATTCTCCAGGTTCGTTCAGTACAATCAAATCCAAGTTGACAATATAGCTGAACTTGAGAGAACATGAGCTGATTGGTTTAGTTAGAATGATAACATTTTCTTAGTCTGAATCATTCACATCCCATCTCCCAACAATGTGTTTTCTTATTGATAGTGATGGCTCTCAGACTAGAAATCATCATTCACATCCCATCTCCCATCAGAGTCACATTTGAAAATTGAGGAAGTATTGTTGAGAATTCATGAAGACTTTCCTGAAACTTATTTCCTGATGCAGATGTAGATGACACAAGATGCAAGTATGTTTTGGATATTTGCAGATGAGACTGTGTTCTTTTATCCATTTTTACTATATATGTTGTTTAGACATATATGATGCTTGAGAAACCTTTTTATTTTTTTTGGTACTTGTATGATGTATAACATTCTCACATGTTTATGTTAGCACTTTGTTTTAACTGTGACTGAGCTTCATGAAAGATTGTAAGAAATTCGGGAAGGATTGTATGAAATTTGGGAAGGATTCTAAGAACTTTATGAAGAATTTCCTTGAACTTCATGATGGCTTTCATAAAAAAGTTTAGATTCCCAAACATCAGAATGTGCACAAAAATGAAATCATTACCTATCACTAATGGAATAATCTACTAATATTTGACACATTGATCCAAAATACACAAAAATATATATACTTAGAAACACATATATTTAAATTTATGAAGGGTTCAATAATATTTAGGAATGACTTTTTGAAATTCGGGATCGTCTTCATAAAGATAGTAGTTAAAAAAGATTGCATGTTTAAAGTGTTCTTGCTTAAATTTAGGATGGTTTAAACATGTTGTTTGGTCTGTCATGGAACATCTTGTTCATCATCAACTCTTCTTTGGAACAACATACTCAATTTCCTTACACCGTTTATTTCTTCTTTGCTGAAATCAAAATGTAAAAAAACCCACATTACATTTAAACACATCAAAGATATTACACACTTCTCCAACACAAGACACAAGATAATTCTATCTTGTAAAGAAACATTTCAAAGACATCACAGACATAACACTAAAATACTTCATAAAATCCGTTTAGGAAGGTCTTCCTAATATTTATGAAGGCATTATTGAAATTTAGGAAGACCTTCCCATACTGACGAACTCAAACTTCCACTCAAGTGCCCATTTTCTAATTGTCATCATCAACTCTCTCCTTTGTTCTTGAAATATCTGTTATCATGTATATCATCAATCACTTGAGTTAGAGCTGAAAACCTTATTCAACAAAATGATAAGTCCATGAATTCAATTTTTGTTTTAACATTACTTCAAGAGATATCTTATATATCACCCCACATTTAAACTAATTCTGCAACACTACCAGATTAATTAACCTTAAAACTATAAGAAACACTACCAATTTGATCTGTGTCATTAGCAAAACAATTCAAAAACTCATAACAAGCTAGATACTTTACCAAATTCAACCACTCCTAAACAGTTTACACTTCTTCTCAAAAGAATCATAATTCATAGGAATACTTAAAACTCTCCCACATAATCTCACCATTATTTCTATCATATTGTAGCATAAGATTTCCAGAATCCATTAGCTGAACCCAAGTAGCTAAATCTCGCTCCTTTCCTCCACCTCTCACCACCATATCCATCGTTGTTCCTCTACCTCTTCGACGATCTCTCTTTTTGTCCCGATGACAAGAGTCTTCCACCAAATCCAGCAAATCTATAAACCATATTCCAAATATGTAATTTCTTGATTTGCTTGTTCTCTCATCATCTTTTTTTCGTATTTATCATTTTTTCATCATCTTTGTTGACTTGGAAGTGATTATTCAAATTTAGAGGTAGTCAAGTGAGAGGGCGAGTTGAGATTGGAGCAGGGTTCAAATCCAACTCTTCATTTTGATTATCAAAAGGCCAGATCGAGATAAATCCCATACTCTGTTTCTCAAATCAGAATTGTTTACGCATTTTCTTGGTCATATGCCTACACTGAATAGCTGACCGATCAAGGCCGGAGCCCAGAACGAGATGCGACGACGGCGACGTTTCTCCCGAAAGTGGTTGAAGATGAGCTAGATCTCAGATGTGGTGATTCATGCAAGCTTCACCAGATAAATCCAAAATCGTGAGTATAATTAAATATCAAATATCACTTAATGCTACATTTAGAAAAATTAAGCGTTTGTGCTACTTTTGGAAGAAAAACATAAAATAGTGCTATTCTTGGATATTTCTCTTTTAAAATCTACTATTATGAAAAATATTTTGAAGAAATATTTTGAGGATTTGATTTTTAATGACTCTGCAAGATATGAGAGAGTTTGAGAGAGATTTCATTAGTTAAATATACAGAAATCCAAATCTCATAGTTTTAATTAGTTGGGATTTAAATGAATTTTACAATGAATTATATCAACTTCTCTAAAAAAAATATATTATAATCAATACACACCTGTTAGTTTTAGAAAACCTTAGCTTTCTAAATTAGGGATATCATCTAACTTCTTTTAGATTACATGCTATTTTTACTGTTTTTACAATCAACAATTAAAAATGAAAAGCAATCTGATTATTTTTTAGGAAAATCTATTTAATTATGATCATATAATTTTGTGTTACGTGCTAATATAATATTATGAATATTTAATTTTGTAATGTATTTGGATCCAACTAAATTTAAATAAATAATTAAAATGGAACATAGTAAAAAATTCACTTGTGTGTCAAAGAAAAAACATAGTTTATGTTTGTGTCATACTAAGGACATCAACTAAAATTTTTGAAACTAAATCTAAAAGTATTAAAGATAATAATTAGTATTAAACAATACATTAATCTAATGAAGATTCTATTTCAATTACATCTTTTATGATTCCAAGATCAACTTCCTCCAAACCCTTTTTTATATAAATTTGAGGAGAGCACTAAAAACAAATGAGAGAATAGCTGAAGAAAAAAAATGGGGAGGAAGAAATTAAAACTAGAGAGAATAGAGTGCCCAAAAGAGAGAAGCAGCAAATACTCAAAACGTAAAAAAGGAATTTTAAAGAAGGCAGAGGAATTAGCGTTGTTGTGCAATATTAGTATTCTTATGATTCTCATTTCTCCCACTGAGAAACCTACTCTTTTCCATACTCCTTCTAGGTACAATATTTGTTTAATAAATTTATTTTGTTTTCAAAAGTGTAAAATATTTAAACAGAAGTTTTTAAAATATGTATTTTGAACATAACATATGTATTATCATGTTTTAACCTAGACGAAACAATCTTTTGAAAAATAAAACTACACTAGTATTGTTTTCTTTTGGGGATTATAAAATATTTTTCACCTTTTATTCTTTCTTTGTGTTTTCTTTTCATAAAGTTGGTTTTGAACCGCTTACGATTTATGAACATACACAAAAGGAGTTGATTCAATTTTTTTAAACTAGCTAGCTAGCAGTGACAATGTGAATTTATAAGAAATAGAAAAATGCACCATTAAACGCATGTCGTATAGGAAGTGTTATCATATGATCTTTTTTTTTTTTTTCACAAAACAGCTTAAAATTTACATTTATTTCCATTTCTTTAAAGATATGCATAAAAAATACATATATTTCGTAAAAATATGCTTATAAATATTGCAGATCTTTGTGTCAAATTTTGAAGGAGTTTCTCGGTACTTCAATACAAGAACGAGAAGAGAGGTTTGGACTTCATGATTTTTCTATTATTCTTATATTAAGTACATTTGCATGATTTTGTTGTTTTTTTTTTATTTATGTATAAAACAACCGATGTTTGCTATCTTTGGTGTTGTATGCACTCATTTAGACGAGCCTACACAACAAAGGTATGATTAACTCATCACATTATATTAAATTATCAAATAAAGTCTGACTTGCCAATTTCTTATATATTTTTTGAAATTAAAGCTAAGGAAATTTACTACGATGTTCAATTATTTTTGCTTTTTTGTTGGTTGATTTAAAAGTTTATCCATGTGATATCAGTTTAGTTAGTAAAAATAAAATCTGAATACAAAAAGATTAAGAGAAATTATGCTAGCAACAAACAACTAAGTCATTTTCCTCTCTTTTTTTATATGAAACTTTTTTTTTTGTCTACATATAAGAAAGATGTTGAAAAAAGTACTGGTGGAAAAAAAGGATGAAGAAGTTCCCATAGTAATTGATTATCTTTCGCCTGACAGGTATGCCACAGAGTCACAGATCATATAAATTATACTCACACATATGCAAATATATTATCCAGCAGACTAGATCTAATTTAGCTATTATTTCTTGCAGAGGTGAAGTGATCCAGGTACAAAAATATTTCTTGCGGAAAATTAATATTTGAAAGAAATGTTTTAATGTTGTTTTAACACAATAACTATTTATAATTTAGGATGATAAAAAGGTCACTGAACTAAGAGAAACCAGGAGATTGCTTAATGAGAAGACGTCAATTTTAGAGTAATGAAGAAAAAAAATCACTAACGAAATATCAATACTTTCTAAAATTAATTTCAACCATTAGTTAATTGTTAAAACAACTATCTATTAATATATAAGGGGCTGGAAGAATGTAGCTGAAGTTAACGATTTGGGTCGACTCAATATCATGGAAAACTATTTAGCTTCTTCTATCAGCCATATCAGAAATATCCTAAAGGTTACTGCTTGTTAACATATTAATAAAGAATATTTATTCTAAATATGATTGAAATTTAACACAAATCTATATCCTCTTTCAGGTTAAAATCCAAGAAGAGCAGCAAACAGTGATATGATTTCAAAATGATAAACATATTTGTATCTAACCATTTCAAGAAGATAAAAATATTATACAATATCATATATATATATATATATTTTATATTTTCATCAGCGACTCATATGTGATATGTTAATTTATTTGTAGTTTATATTATACAATAATATTTGTGATTAACCTAAGTGAAAATAAAGGAGAAGTGAAAATAACATTCATGTCTAATTTGAAGACGTATTGTCTTGTTGGAACCTCTAGATCTTTTACTTCTATAATTTATTTTATAAATTTTTTTTTTCCATTTGGACAACCAATATTAAAATTATTTTTTAATTAATATTTGGTTAACAAAAAACTGCATTTAAACTGTGTTCACCAAAATAATGATTAAAAAATGAGAAAACTAGTCAAGAAATGGTTAATACTTAATATAGATAGTATAAAATATAATAATTTTTTTAATTAATGTTTGGCTAACAAAAATAAACTACATTAATGAGTGTTCACCAAAATAATGATTAAAAAATGAGAAAATTAGTTAAGAAATGGTTAATATACATAGTATAAAAATGATTAAAGACTGAAAAGCATATTCAGAAGACATATTGGTGAAGTGATTTTAGTGCAGTGGTGGTAGGAGGTAAGTCTATTTGTAGAAAACACCATCACATTTGGGATCGAGTTCTTCTAAGAATGTAGTAATTTGGCTAATAAACCTGCTAATTGTTCGAATAATTGACAAAAAAAAATGATTAGAAGCTTGACATAGGTTCCAACGTTCCGTAATTAATCTTCTTATCTAGAAGGAACACACATCTTTGTTTTTTTCAACATTTGACTGACCACTCAGGACCTTTCGGCGTAATTTCGCCTTCTCCCACTTTGCTAAACTTTGTTATTTTTCTTACTTTTTGACCAAATAAATCAAATATTGAATTTTGAAAAGAATAAAATAAAGAGAATTACATATATGTAATGTGTATACAAACAAATTGAAATACATCCAAAAGAGTGAGTGAAGCAAAAACATTAAAGCGGAAAGAAAGGGGTAAAACAATAATAGAAACAGGAGAGAAGCAGAAGTAGAAGTAGAAGTAAGTAGTAGAAGAAAGAAACCAAAGTACTTCTTCTTCTGCTCTCTTCTCAGAACTTGTTTTGTACTTTCTTCCTTCTTCTCTCTTGTTGTGAGCTCCCTACCCCAATCTCCACTTTCTTTTCACTCCTTCTTCAGGTGACTTCTTCTTTCTTCTCCCCCCCCCCCCCCCCCCCC
>NC_025700.1:24652974-24665465 GCF_000633955.1 Camelina sativa | reverse complement strand
TTGTAAAAGTTTTGTTTTTTTCTTTTATTACTCAGATCTTATCCTCGTCCTCCTGGTTCTGTTTTTTTTTGTTTTATAATTATTTTGTATTTCGTTTCGAATTGTTTTTTTTTTTGGTTTCTTCCAAGATTAGGGTTTTGTTTGTAGATCAGTTCGTCGTTGTTGAGAAATTTTTTTGGATCTGATTATAGTAGTGGAAGTGTGACTTGATTTGCTTTCTCACAGTTAGCTAGTTCCGAATTTTGTTATTGGTGTATGCTACTGAACTTGTTTCATTTCAAAGGTACTAATCCAATAAATTGTAAAGTTTTGTGCTTTTTTTCTTTTCGAGACTTGCATTCTTTGAACATTTTGGTTTGTGAAACTTTATGTATGATCATGAATTCATGAATGTTGAAGGATTTATAAGTGTATTTTCCTGGATGGTTTCATTACTAGGTGTGAGCATTGTTCTGCTTATGAGAGGCAACTGTAGCTGGAAAGCTCAAGATTTTTGTTGTTAGCTGTGGGCCTTTATATTTGTTTTTCGACTTTCATGCGGCTATACCTGTGGGGATATAGAAACAATCATGGGCTTACTCTGCAGCAGAAGTCGACATCATACTGAAGATACTGAAGAGGATACACAGGTTCACATCAGTAGCTCTAGGCTCTTGTAAACACTATTTGATTCTATGTATGTGAGCATTAGTTCTGATAATTCAAGTGTTCACATGGTTTGTTTTAATCTACAGGCTGCTGAGATCGAAAGACGGATACAGCAAGAAGCAAAGGCTGAAAAGCATATTCGGAAGCTTCTGCTACTTGGTATGTGATCTCTTGCTAATATACAATCAAGGACAATCTATTAGCGGATAGAAACAATGTAGATATAGTAAAATTTTGTTAACTACTTGAAGAGTGATCTGCTGTTGCATTAGACTAATAGACTTTCTTGCTGTGTGTAAACCTTTTTCTTTATATCTACTTTTCTGAAGTTTTGCGCCTTCTGTATTTTGTTAACTTGGGAGTTTACACTAATTTCTTGACTGATCTTGCTGTAAAGGTGCTGGAGAATCTGGAAAATCTCAATTTTTAAGCAGGCAAGTCACAAGGAAAATTGGTTGTAGTCTATTGCTTGAAATCTATTTATGAATTGTGTTAATAGAACTTACTACATTTGCAGATAAAACTCCTCTTTCAAACGGGATTTGATGAAGGGGAACTAAAAAGCTATGTTCCAGTGATCCATGCCAATGTCTACCAGACTATAAAAGTATGCAATATTTGAAATGGCTTTGTTGGGTTTATGCTTTTAATTGGTGGTGTTTTCGAGTTCTTTCGATTAAATTTTTTTAGAGAAGCAGTTCTATTTTATTAATTCATTTTTTGGTCATGTGTTGATCTTAGTATGTTGTACATGTAGCTTATCAGCTACTCTATATTGTTGAACAGTTATTGCATGATGGAACAAAGGAGTTTGGTCAAAATGAAACAGATTCTGCAAAATATATGTTATCCTCTGAAAGTATGGTAAGTGGTTATATTTCTAGGTCACTTGAGCTGTCTTTTGTTAGAGTTTTGCGAATTGTAAAGTACATTATCTTATGGTTTTCGACTTATTATCCTAATATCAGGAAATTGGGGAGAAGCTATCTGAGATTGGTGGTAGGTTAGACTATCCACGTCTTACCAAGGACCTCGCTGAGGGAATAGAAACACTATGGAAGGATCCTGCAATCCAGGTGTGTTTGTCTGTGACTGCACATTTTCTTTACTGTTGCACAGTGCAACTTGCACTCCAAGTTGAATACATGATTTCAATTCTTCTATCCTGGTATGCACTTTTATGTGAATGTCTAGATTTTTCATTTTGTAGGAAACATGTTCTCGTGGTAATGAAATTCAAGTTCCTGATTGTACGAAATATCTGATGGAGAACTTGAAGAGACTATCAGATATAAATTATATTCCAACAAAGGTACAGCCTAAGTATCACTATTTGTTGAAAACATTGGAAGTAGTGACATAAGCTGGCTGAGTTGAATTCATTGGATCAGCCTCGCGGGATCAATTCATCAACAAACAGTAGCTTTTTGCTTTTCATAGCCTAGTTAATCCTATTCTATATATATATATATATATAGAATAGTTTTAAGAGCTTCCAAACAACACATCTTCTAGGGTCAATCTGCATTTTCTGTGACCATGTGTCTTCCGTAATGTGTCCTCATTGGTGCAGTTTTAAGAGCTTCCAAACAACACATATCTTCTTCTTGGGTGCCGGCAAATTTTAGAGACTAGGGTCATCTGCATTTTCTGTGACATGCATGCGTCTTCCGTAATGTGTCCTCATTGTTGCATATTTTTCTATGTTGGTGTTTCAGGAGGACATTCTCTATGCAAGAGTTCGTACAACTGGTGTCGTGGAAATACAGTTCAGGTGCCAACTACTTTGTATTTTACCTTTCTGCCTGTTTAATAGGGCATTTTTTATGCAAGTCAGGTCACAGGCTTTGTTAATAGGATGAGAAATTGTTTGATATGTCCTAAGGTTTTAGTCTGGTGCACAAGCTTTATAATTAGTCTAGGCGGTTTGTTGTCAACTGTAGCTGTGTGACAGCTTAGGAACAAAGTCATCCCGCAATTAGTTAGCGAGCTAACAGTGTAAAAGCATGGTAGGATTCTAGATTTGCTCGCATTGTAAATTGGAGTGTAGATTCTCTCGTTAATAAAGAGTCTTTGTGATGTGTAAATTGAATAAAACTGTTCTGGTTTGGATCCTATGATTGTCATTTCTTTTATGTACTAAAAGAATCCTACGACTTCCAGACCAGTATCAAATTTGTTGTCGACGTGAATGTACTTACAAGACTCCTTTACCTAAGACGGATTCACCTATGATGGTATATGAGTAGTAAAAGCTTGATTTTTTGCAGCCCTGTGGGAGAGAATAAGAAAAGTGGTGAAGTCTACCGGTTATTTGACGTGGGTGGACAGAGAAATGAGAGGAGGAAATGGATTCATCTGTTTGAAGGTGTAACTGCTGTGATATTTTGTGCTGCCATCAGCGAGTAAGCTCGCTCATTTTATTATAAATTATAAGGTATCCTTGTGCTGCTGTTCACATATAATCATATATCACAACCGAGAGTATTGATCATAGGTACGACCAAACGCTCTTTGAGGACGAGCAGAAAAACAGGATGATGGAGACCAAGGAATTATTCGACTGGGTTCTGAAACAGCCCTGTTTCGAGGTTTTTGTTGTTTTCTTTATATCCTTTCGGTTTAAACGTTAAAGAGAGACTCTTGAGATTGGTGGTTTACAAAAAATTTGGTTCTCTTACGCAGAAAACATCCTTCATGCTGTTCTTGAACAAGTTTGACATATTTGAGAAGAAGGTTCTTGACGTAAGAACTGAAGCATAGTTTATTTGTTTAGATATAGGCAAGCAAGTCTTGTGGTTTAATAAAACTTTCTTTATTCCATGTGCATAGGTTCCGTTGAACGTTTGCGAGTGGTTCAGAGATTACCAACCAGTTTCAAGTGGGAAACAAGAGATCGAGCATGCATACGAGTAAGCTCGTCCCCCAAACTACTGATATATACTAAATTGTTACTGGTAATTTTGACCTTGTGAATTTTTACATTTGTTTTTTGGGACTTGGATGAAATAAAAAAAAGGTTTGTGAAGAAGAAGTTTGAGGAATTATATTACCAGAACACGGCGCCGGATAGAGTGGACAGGGTATTCAAAATCTACAGGACGACGGCTTTGGACCAGAAGCTTGTAAAGAAAACGTTCAAGCTTGTAGATGAGACGCTAAGAAGGAGAAATCTATTGGAGGCTGGCCTTTTATGACCTTATTATTATTACCATATAACTCTCAAGTAAATTACCTCTCCTTTTTTTATATAAGAAAAAATTCAAAACCTGAAATGACGACATGTGTAATTCATCTGNAAAAAAAAAAAAAAAAAAAAAAAAAAACTTGCCGATTCGAAATTGGATGTTTCTCGATGGCTCCAACTATTTCTTCTAGTATCCTCAATGTTTTTGGTTAACATTCTTGTTTCTCAATATGGGTGCACAGCACAACCCATCTCCAAGAGAGTCATGCTTTATTTGAATTTTGAACATTTGACGATAGGCAGTGTGGCCACAATACAAAGAGCGTTTCGCGGTTGAGTCGGTCATCAACCATTAGTGTCGGAACTTCCCAACAAGAAAAAAATGGCACATTAAAAAACTGATACTCATAATAAAAAGTATAGGGGGGTGAAACTGAACATATATATTATAAACGATGTCAAAACTGAAATATAGTTAAAACATATGGGCTCCACCGTGATTTCAGAACAGCGAACGTTTTTAGTTTTTAATTTTAAATTTAAAATAATTGCACCGAAGAACCCTGAAATTGAAGCATCATTTCATTCATACTTCGCCGTCGTTTGTGTTCTTAAGCCAAAGAATATTCCATTCCTTCCGTCAATAGAGATCCCAAAACATAACACACAGACAAAAAAAATTAAAAAAAACTTTATTGATTGATTCTCCGTTTCCGTGTTCCGGTGCAATCTTGGTATGTTGTATGTAAATCACTCGCCTTTTACAACATTCTTGGAACGATGATGATTCTTGATATATTCATCCGCGTCTTGTGTTGATTTGATTGATATACCAATATCTAAACACCATCACGAGATTGGCTACGTTACAGAAGAACCCTTTTAGTTATAATTCATGATTGTTTGTTGTTGATTAGGCTTTAATTTTTTTTAGTTTTGATTTTGATCTTTTCTTGTTTAAGCAAAAACCTTTGATTTTTATGGTTTTCTTGCAGAGAAATCTTTGGAAAACGTTTTGGTTTAGTGATATATATGGATCCAAATGCGGTTTTACCAAAGCGGCACGAGTTGTTTTCGCAATTACATATACCAGGAAGCTTTGCCTTTGAAGCTTTTAGTTGCATCTCCAAGTTTACAGGAGCTTTGCTTTGTTTGTTTTCCCATGGCAACTTGCAAAAGGAAGTACTATGTAACAACAACTATCATCAGTGTTGTAACGACAGCTTTGATTCTTCCAAGATTCTTAAGAGCTATGGATCAAAAGATGTTATAAAGACTGTCTTGTTTCGAAACATTTCTAAATTCACTATTGTTCACCACTTCGTTAATGAAGCTGAGAGGCTTCACTCTTGTTCTGTGCTCTCCTTGGCTGCTGCGTTGATACCTTCTTTCAATGTCATGTAAGTTTTATCGAAACTGCTCACTACTTAAGACTATCTTTTCGGGGCATTTTCTGATTGTGCTTTTTTTTTTGTATTAGGTCTGCATATGGACTTGCTCTGCCACTAGGGAGTGATGATGGTGTTCAACCTCCGGAGAATACTCAAAATAGGATTTGTCAGGTTGGACATGAGGAATTTAGTGGTTTGAGTTTTCAAAAATTGGACTGGACTAATGAAACGATAGAGCCTCGTACAGGGATCGAATTCCCTATGCTGCTCAAGAAAAATTCTTCACGTTCTAATTCTGAGGTGCTCATTAGCTTTTCTTCCTCAGTTACTTGTTATTCTTTGTTGTTACAACCTTTATGCTAGAGTAATCAGGTCACCGTTGTTACCAAAGAAGAGATTTTGAGTTTTGAAAATTTGATACATTTTGGAATTCATCACAATTTAAGGTGCTTGTTGCAACTGGATCTCGGACAATGAAAGTTATCAGAATTAAATCTCTAAAAGTATATGCATTTGGTTTTTGTAAGTTCATTCTAGCTTTGTATCTTCTTTCTAATAATATTTATTGAACCATCTTTCATCTTTTGCTTCTAACTACAACTTCTCTGAAATTAGATGTTCATCCTTCCTCGGTCTGCCAGAAGCTTGGGTCAAAGTACGCCTCGGTTCCAGCGAGCAAACTGGATAAATGCGACGAATTATACAAAGACCTTCTTAGGTATTATAGCTTTGATTCATAGTAATCACTTCTTGACAGAACTTTTTTATTGGTCTGAACTCTAATATGAGGTGTCTCTATTTCGACATTTTGTCTGAAAGTCTTTTACTTGAGTTTTTCAGGGAGGATATTGTTATGAGTGTGAGGCTTGTGGTTAACTACAATGGTTTGAAGATCAATACTGTGAGAGAGTAAGTGAGGATTTAAATTTGTTTTATTTTAGTCTAGTGGATGATTTGAGGCGCATAACACTGACTGATAATATCTTGTCTGCAAAATAATATCTTCCCTGTTTGTCTATTTTTCCAGTGTTTTTGAGAAATCTCTGCGTGCTCGTTTGGTGAAGGTAAATTATACACCGAAGCAAAAGTATTCTATACTCTGATAAGCATTGTGACTTACATTTTGCCATATCGTAAGCTTCTCCATTTTTATTTCAGGCAAATCCAAAAACTGATTTCAATTGCTTGAATGATTTTGGTTCATTTTTCACACAAGACACTCCTATACCCGCGGTACCAATTGGCTTACACTTTACATTATACATACACGTAGAGGAATATGGCTCATTTTAGTGGCTTTCTCATTTGCAGGGAACAATAATAGACTTTCGACGAACAGCAGATGGACAACTAATCACAGAGAGTGAGTAATTATTACACTAGGGAAACTCTGATTGCGAGTTCTGTATACAGTATGAAGCTTCCTTCTCTATGTACTTTATATTGTATACGTCACCTGAGTATGGTAAACATTTGCAGTTGGCGGTAACCTGATTGGAGCTGTCCGAAGCAAGGACCTTTGCAGTTAGTTCTTTTTTCTAAATTTTATTTTATTTTCATGCTCTTGTTTGCATTCCAAGTCCAAGGGCTGAGATTTGCAAACATTGCAGGGGCATTTTTTGGTATGTACATTGGAGATGTTCCGGTGTCTGAGCAGACAAAGGAGGAGATTGGTAGGAAAGTGGTGGGAATCATAAAGAGATGTTGAAATCAGTTACCTGTTAGACATCCAACGGCCTCTGAGTTTTAGAAGAAGGCAATTGGGTATATTTACTACGCCGGTCATGTTTAACTGTTGTGAATCAAAATACTTTGTAAGCAGCTTGGAGGGAGGAGTAAAACACTAATGGCATAAGTTGTATTAGATTATCTGAAAGTATGTTCTTGTTGTCCTGTCGTTAGAATGATGGAAAAGAAGAAAGTTCGTATTTGGTAAAGGTCAATAGCGAATATCATTTTAATAAAGAATCGAGGAATTAAATCGGAGATGTGTAACAAGAGAGTTTGGTCTCTTCTAAAGCTATCCATATAAGCCAAATTAAATCTTAGTTTATAAGAACAAAGAAAATTGTATGCTTAGCACATACAATGTTCGATGTGATGGTATGATATAGCAGCCTGCAAATCTCGTATCTAATATATGGTCTGGATTTCATATATCTAGTAACTAGTTTAATACTGCGTGCTAATGTTGGAGATAAAAATTCATAATTGTTTTATTTAATATTTTATTATATTTCTTGTCTCTAAAAAATTGATATTTAGAAGATTTTACATATTTTAAGAAAACAATGATTACTGAGTTTAAATATTTTTTTTATTTGACTAAAGAGATATTATTTAATTTTAAACCAACAACAATTCAAAATTTTAAATATTTTCAATGATTACTTCTTGAAGTTTACAAAACATCAATCTTTGTGGGACAAAAAAGTATCCCAAAACATCAATCTTTATCAGACAGAGAGAAAGAGTATATAACTTGACTTTGAAAGTTAGTAACTTAACACATATCACTTTTAGCTTAGATAAGCATTTATGTGTATTTTTGATGTGCTAAACAATGGGAATTAAGGTTCAATACAGTAATTGAATGCAATATAATATACTACATTTCGCAACTCCACTTAAAATTTCAACTACGCTCGTAAGTTTTGACGTGATTGTCTTTCAAAGTCTAAAGCAAAACATTACGTAGGTGGGTAAGACACAAACGACATATGTAATCATTACTTCCGTAGTGTTCCAACTGCCACTTTTTGGTAGGTTCTACGTCTACTTTCGGTCCATAAACCTACCTTTTTTAATGGTTTCATGTTCTCATTACGTCCGTAAAGCCATCCATATTTGACAGTCGGTTTTGCTCCATCCAGGAAGCTTTATAATTGCATTTTTGTGACATAGGTAGTCAAATCAATTCTTTCAAACCTCTCCGCAAACTCGGGTGTCACAATTCACCACACTAACAGACTGCAACGTCTTCGTTGTGCACCAAAACTGTTACCTCTGACAGTATGAGCATACTCGACTCTACACTCGTCTGGGTTCGGCTCTGATACCACTTTTAACGCTCTGACGGTCAACTTTTAGTGGACTCCACGTCCACTCTCGGCCTATGGGCCTATCTCTTTTAATGAACCTCACGTTTTCTCACTAGGACGGTGAGCCAATCCATATCCGACTGTCGGTTTGCTACGTCTAGAAGGTTTTAAAGACTTGTTTAACGTCCCTACAAATCATAACATAATCTTTGATATTTTTTGTTTTGTTTTTTTTTTTTTTTTTTTTATCTTTTTTCAAGCTACTACTAAACAACAATACAAAAGCGCAACTTACCAACTAAATAATTTTGAAATCAAAACAAAATCTTATATGGACGATCTTGTCTACCATATTTCAACGGCTACATTCACAGAATAAATCTTACTAGCCTTAAACTATCACGTAGGCTAAATAGTCTAATCCGGAAAATGAATTCATGTGGCGGCTAGTGATTAGTCACAATTCCCCCGACAGTTCCACGATAATGAAACTATCCAATTATTTTACGTAGATTCATGCATACGACGAACTACACTTAGTTGTTAATTTCACTTTATTTTTATACTGAAGTACCTTGGTATGATTTTAGACGGATGCAATGCACTTATATCCTCAGGTTATCCATGTCGCCAAATTAATAGATACATAAATATATATATATATAGTTGCATGTAAAATGTTTATGTTTTATAGTTATCGATAGCTTAATCGTGCGGTAGATTACATAAAATCTTAAACAAAACTCAAGAACAGGTAACTGAAAATGCATAAATGAAGATGGCACAAAATTATCGTTTAGTTTGTTCTCTTTTTGATAATCACATAATTTAACAAATGAGGTTTTATGATTTTCTACTTCTTTTATGGGGTTTTAATTTGATTTATAGAAACATTATAACAAAATGGCGAACATCATAACAATATGCATAAATGAAGAATCTTTTTTGATACCAAAAAAAAAATGCATAAATGAAAATGGCACAAAATTATTGTTTAATTTGTTCCCTTTTTGATAGATTTGTGGACGATCATGACACAACGAAGTTATTATTATATTCATTTGGATTTTAAGACTTAACGGCCCAATCTCGAACTCGGCCCATATTCTTGAAACGCAGCGGTTAACTGAACTCGGCCCATTTAATTTGTTTTACGGTATTAGCTTGTCTCAAATTTCAATAAAACAATTTGCTTCCGAAGCTCCTGCAATGAGTTATGGTTATGGATCACTTTTCTTACGTGGAAAAAATAGTTTAACTAGAGGAAAGGTTTACGAGTTTGCTTGCACTAAATCACATGTTGTATTGTTAGTACAAATCCACACACGCATGTAATTTACCTACGAGTGTGTTTTGTACCTGTAAACAATATGCATCAATGCATGCACATAAAACTGATAGTCTGAATGTCTGCAGATACTGAATTCTAACGACAGGAACTATTATGTATTTATTTTACGTACCTGAAGACCAACCGACCTTTATTTAGTTAAGAGTAATAAAATCAATGTATGGTACAAATTTGTTTGTTTGGCCTCTTTACTTCTTAAATTATAATCATGGAAAAAATAAAGTCAACGGACATCCAATCATGTCCCAATCATCTCATTCTCCTTTCAACAAGGCGAATCATATATTCTTTGTGTATAATTTATATTTGCCAGCCGAAAATATATAACAGGTATTTTTAAATTACTTAAACTATCATAACAAAAACTACTATAGAGAGAACTAAAAGCATTCTGAAACGAGAAATCGAATTAGTGGAATGTAGAGAGACACCTTTTTAATTCACCTAACCATTTTTTAAATTAACTAAATTATTAGAACAAAAAACTAGTATTATACAAATAAACCAAGTCTTGTGAAACGAGAGATCGTATTAGTGGATTGTAGAGATACACTTTTTAATTCAATCAAAATAAATGCAAAATTATTTAGTCCGTAGACTTTTGTAAGATGAAGTCTAGCTTATAAGTACAATTAAATGAATTTAAAACCAATATTATTGTGAAAACACGTTCACTCACTTGAAGATATTAATATTCTTAAAAAATGTTATGATAAAAATATGCAATTTGCATTATTTCCCAAAAAAAGTGATGGGAGGTTATGAGAACAATGAATCGTGTTTTTCCTGAGAAATATACCAGCTTTGAGCTTAGAACAAAATAAATAGAGTATATATTCCCCAAAATAAAGTATATATATATATATATTACAACAAATATAAAAAGCAACTACTTATATCATACATAAATAAATGGGAAAATTCGAAGGGCGGTCAGTACGAATAAGACACACCAACTACTATAAATACAGGACTTTAAAGACAAGTAGGTTAACTAAAACATCCTTAATTTCTAAACCTACGCACTCTACAAAAGGTACATCAAAAGGAGTAAAAGACCATCTTTCTCCATTTTTGCCCCAAAAAAAAAGCAAAAAGAAAGAAGAAAATGGCAGTGATCAAGAAGAAGAAGACATCATTGACATCTCTGTTCTTGGGGTGTTACAAGGCAAAGAACACAAGCAAATACGAAGGAGAGGAGAAGCCTGTAATGAAAATAAGAACTTGTCCAGCGTTCAAGAGGCTGTCTTTAACAGACATAAGCGATCCAAGCTCGCCCATGTCGGTCATGGATGATCTATCTCACTCCTTTACATCTCAGAAGCTTCGTTTGTTCACGTTGTCTGAGCTGAGAATGATTACGCATAATTTCTCCAGAAGTAACATGTTAGGCGAAGGAGGGTTTGGGCCGGTTTACAAAGGGTTTATTGATGATAAGGTTAAACCTGGTTTAGAAGCCCAACCGGTTGCTGTTAAGGCTCTTGATCTTCATGGCCATCAAGGCCATAGAGAATGGCTGGTAACATTCTCTCTCTCTCTCTCTCTCTTTTAATATGTGTTTAGGTTGAAGACTTTTTTGTCTATTTTAAAAAACAATTAATTTACTTTGTTGTTTAACTAATGCAATACAATTACAATAGAGGGAATTTAAGTTTACTCCTTTTTTTCTTTTTTTTCTAGCTTTATGAATAGGACAATTTTACAAGATTCCAAATTGATTTCTGTGGAAATTTCTTTCATAAAATTTTGTTTTAGTGTGTATATATATATATATATATATATATAATAATAATAATAATAATAATAATAATAATAATAATAATAATTGTTAATAATAATAATAATAATAATAATAATAATAATAATAATAATTAACGTTAAACGATCATTTTTTTATATTTGCAGGCGGAGATACTATTTTTGGGACAACTAAGTAATAAACATCTTGTGAAGCTAATTGGATTTTGTTATGAAGAGGAGCAAAGAGTGCTTGTTTATGAGTACATGCCTCGGGGTAGCTTGGAGAACCAGCTCTTTAGAAGTACGTCATCTACTTAACTTATATATATATATATATATCATCATACATCCAAAAAAAAAAACATCTGTTCTAACCCGGCCCCGAGTTACAAGTTTTTGTGTTGGTTTATTTCTTTTTAGTACCTTCTATAGTTCTGTTAATAGCATCTTGAAACGTAATAGAACAGCTCCATGAAGACTTTATCAAAAAAAGAAGAAAAAAAATTCCATGAAGATTTTCACGTTTTAATTATCAAATAACAATAAATTTTTTGAAGAGACCTCATGCTTCACGTTAACTGCTGCATAATTTTCAATTTTTTTGGAAAAAAAAAAAAAATTATCGCGATCGCTTCTTTAATAATATTAATATGAGTAAAATAATTGACTTAAAAAATGTTTGAATATGGATAGGAAATAGCGTAGCTATGGCATGGGGAATAAGAATGAAGATAGCCCTCGGAGCCGCCAAAGGTTTAGCTTTTCTCCATGAAGCAGAGAAACCTGTTATCTACAGAGACTTCAAAACCTCAAATATATTGTTAGACTCCGTAAGTGCTTCTTTTTCATCTTTAAGTTTTGTATCCACAAGTACAACAAATTGCTAATTTCGAGTAATTTATGACTTTACAGAACTATAACGCCAAATTATCAGACTTTGGTCTAGCCAAAGATGGACCTGAAGGCGAACATACACATGTAACAACTCGAGTGATGGGAACACAAGGTTATGCCGCGCCCGAATATATCATGACTGGTAATCTATCACCCGACTATATGGAATTGATCATCTCTTTTACCATATAACGGTATAACCGCCTTTGAGATATGTTTTGATGGGTTTTTTTTTTTTG
>NC_025700.1:24649908-24652251 GCF_000633955.1 Camelina sativa | reverse complement strand
ATCGACCCGAGGCTCGAGAGCCAGTACAAAACAGAAGCGGCACAGGTAGCTGCTTCCCTAGCATACAAATGTCTAAGCCAACAACCTAAGTATAGACCTACAATGTGTGAGGTGGTTAAGGTCTTAGAGTCTATTCAAGAAGTTGAGATTAGGGAGCGTGATGTTAACAACAAAGAACCAAAGAAGCTTGTTGATATAAAAAAGTGTAGGCATCATCACCGTAGAGGCCAAAGACGTGTGAATATCGCTTATTCAGATTCTCTCCTCTACAAGGAATCCAGGGCAAAGCAAAACAATGACGTTTGAAACACATCATTTTCTCGTTTACAACATTTGATACACTATAAATGCACTTCCTATTATAAGTTTTAATTATAAGCCTTCTCCGTAAATTTAAAAGAATAGAAAGGTGATGTTAAATATCCCAATTATATGGAATTTAATTTAGATGAGTTTCCTTTACGTATTTTAAAATAATTTATATACAAGATTCATGTACAAGAAATCTAAAATAAATGTTTTTAAACTATATACCAATATTCTAGAAATATGAAAATCTTTTTTTGCGCTATGTTGTACGGAAGTTTCGTTGGAGGTACATTTTCTGCTTCGGTGGAGGTCCACATTTTGCTTCAGAATCGGAAGTTCTCATAAGTTTTCAGTTCATTTTTTTAACACTTCCAAAAAATCTAGTTTGGAAGTGAAGATGCATATATCTACTAACATAGCTAGGTGATGTACTCAGACTGAAGTAGTTTAGGAGATGGTGCAACAGAACTGAATATAAACAAAAACAAGTAAGTATAGAAGAAAATCTCTTTACACGGTTCAGGGAAGCATAAAGAGAAGAGTCTGGAAGCATAAAAACTTTCTTTTTATGGGAAATAAGAAACATCACAAAGATTGTGATTTTCCTATCCCATAAGAAAAAGGAAATTGACAATTTACTTAGAATAGGGAATTAGCATGTTGTATGGCTAAGACCTATTAGTATAAATAGGGGATTGGGGCTTAGGAGAAGCTCAACACTACAAAGGTTGAGAATTTCTAACAATTGAATCTTAAGTTTAAAGAAATAAAAACTAGAAGATTCAAAGAGGGCTAAGGGGTTGGGAGAGAATCTTAGATTGGGTTGTGATCTAAGATTAAGAGTACTTTTAGAGATTAGAAAATAGTGTTAAGAAGAAACCTTGTAAACACATTTTCTAATAAATCAAAAGAGTGTTTTGAATCCCTCTGTGTCACTTTGTGTTATCGCCACAACCACATAGCTCTTGCATTTTCAATTAGTATAAGAGCAGTCACTGGTGAGGAACTATGGGGTTTGGAAGTCCAGGATGAAATCCATAATTGGAGGTATCGATAGTGTTGCTAGCTAGGAACAATTTACTTGAAAAGTTGGAGGAACCGACTATCAAAAATGAAGCAGGTACAAGCAGTTTTATATTTTGGAGGCAAGGAGTTGGCGTTGTAAGTGAAGGAGATAGTGTTGGTGGATCACGATGGTGAGAAGCCACAGTTGTCGTGATGAGGCGAGGGTTTTCATTAGTAGAGGAGAAGGAAGAAGAAGATATAGAGGATAAGGCCAAAATTGTCTTTCTGCTTTATCAAAAAATGTTAAATCTATACCATAAAAAAAATGTCCAATTACAAAATTTTTAGGGAACAAAGACCCAATAAACAATAACCTCAAATTTTAATTCTAACATTTTGTTAAATTTGTTTTAATTTAAAGTTTTCTTAAAAAAAAAACTCACAAATCTACCCTAAACTAGTTATTAACACAATTTACGTTTGTTTATTTTTTATTTTCTTCCTCATTACTCAAACCTTTAGTGATAAACTGATAAGGATCTATGTTAACAAACTCACACATTTCTAGCTAAATTTTGTGTCCCTTTCATCTTTATTGATTAGTGAAAAATAAATACCCCTAAAAATAGTTTAATAAAAGCAACTAATCAAAAAAGCTTATAAAATACTACAATTAGGCTCTCCTTAATGATAAGGATTAAATGATTAATTAAGTGTTTATTAATTTAGCTAATAGATTGAGCATTAAACCAAAAAAAAAAAAGGTCAAATCGAGAGAGAGAGAGAGAGAGAGAGGCGCAAGGTTTGGTGTCTTGTTTAATTAAAAATCTTGTGGTGCTCTCGTGTTACTACTGCTTTAGCCCTCTCCCCCAAACAAACAATACAACACCATAGAGAGAGAGAGAGAGAGAGAAGTAGAAGAAGACGACGCTTACCACCAAACTCGAATCCCTAGGGAGGTAACCAAACACTTAGCTCTCCGATTACCCCAAACTGCAAATTTCTCATCTCTCTCTCTCTCTCTCTCTC
>NC_025700.1:24611878-24649848 GCF_000633955.1 Camelina sativa | reverse complement strand
CAGGCTGTTCTGTGTTATGCGTCTTATTGGGTTTTGACAAGTCTGAGGCATTCAACAAGAGAAAAGGCATTAAAAATTTACATTATCAGCTGAAAGAAAATCGTCAAGGACAATTTTAGACTTCAGGAAGAAAAAATAAGATCATCAGTTACCTGCATGTGGCGAGTACGGCGTCTCCTAACCCCGGTTTTAGCAATATTTACAGTCTCTTTCCTTTGTTGTTTTGATTTACTTTTGAATTTCGTAGCATCTTGAGGATTACCTTCCTCACAAGTTTTCTGTGACATTTTATACAGAAAGCTGGCAATTACTCTCACTTAAGATAGATAATGGAGGATTACTTGGAAAGACAGTAATAAATTACACCACATAAAAAAATAAAGTACCTCCTTTGTAGCGCCATCTTCAAAGTTTTCAAGCATTAATCCTAACTGTCTGGCTAAATCAGGTGACATATGAACAAGTCTTTGTCGATTTTTTTCCACTGTTTTCAGAACCCATAGCGGCTGGTGCAAATAAACAAACGATAGCAAGCATGTTCAAGTCATCATGAAACAAAACTGTTAATCCATTCGAATTGATCTTTCTCATCTAGCTCTTTATGCTCAATTGTATGACAAAGTAACAGAGCAATCAAGAAGCATTTACATGGGATTGAGTATAAAATTCGCCATATTTTCATAGAGAATCAAAAAAACGGAAGTACACCTTCTGGTGAATGCTTTATTCCTAGAACAATGACATAAAGAAGAACTCACTGAGACAATAGTTTTGGCATGGCCAAGATATCTCTGGATAGAAGCACCTTCACACACAACAAGACTTGCATTGCAACCAATAAACCATGAATCAATGGCCTTTGCTCCTTGCTCTCCAGCAACCTTTAACACCTAAACAGACCACATTCTATTTAAAGAGGCTTACAGAAAAGACTGCAATCTGGCCAACAAGTTGAAAGCACACAATGAGATGAATTACCTTAAGCCGGAGTTCATCTGAAATGTCTGAATCAACATACATGCAGTGGTCAGCAAGAGTCATGTCTACACTAGTGCCAGACTCTGTTCCAGTAGAAGATACTTGGTAGTTCTTCGTTGATGTGCCAAAAGGTACAGCTTGCTGAATTTGCCTAGGACGACAAATAGGTTCGAGATCAAATACCCGGCTCAGATCATCCACCTTTTCGCAATTTTGTCCAAGTTGTTTAACATTGTAAAGTGATTCGCTCATCCTGACTACAACATTACAAAATAACAAGGTCAGCTTCAACTTCAGACACACATAACCTTTTAACTTATTTAGAATATCCATGAGCTCTCTATTCCAAAGTAAATTTGTTCTGATTGAGTTTAATACATAATAACTAAAAAACTGAGGCTATTCAGATTTCAGAGTATTTGTATATCATGTTGATGAAGGATCGCAGAAAATCTCTAGTAAACTAGGAGAAGCCAATAGTCAAGGGTCCACGAAAATGCTAGCAAAGCTTTCACAAATTTGTACTGCTTTTAAACTGAGGCAGTTACCAGCAAAACTGAATGGTCAAATATATGATACTAACTCACTGACTAACCTATAAATCATTGAGGAAATCATTTAAAGATGGATAAAAACTTACGGTTTCTCTTGACGCTATCTACAAACCAGCCAATTGTAACAACAAAGAGACCTTTTCTTGCCCCATGTTTCAAAGTGTGCTCAAACTTACGTCCACAAGAGCTGTAAGTTTTCGTTAAGCATCACATAAAGCACCATAAAAATGTAACCAAATGAAAAGAAACTATTATCTAAAGAAACGCTTTCGAAGTACAGAAATGAAAAGCAAAACACTACAAGTTAGATCAACAGGAATGAGAAAAAAGGATATCTGGACTACTAAATGAGTGCATCGCAGGTGCAGGTGAGGACTGTACTCGCCTCCTAGTCTCTCTGTCGCTTCCTTCACTTGTTTTCTCGCATCTGCAAGTAAAAAAACCCAAAGCAAATATGACATATCATCACATCAAAGCCCAATTTTTTAAACATAAAACCAAAGTTATGAATCAAACAGGATCACAACAGCACCTAACAGTAGCCAAGTTATGTAATTTAAAGATTGATGAACATAAAAATTGAAACTTTCTGCCTGATTGAGATTGACAAAAGTCTCTACCTTTGGATAAACCAGTGACACAAATGACAAGAGAAGAGAAAGGTCCATTGGACTGAGACATTGGAGGAGATTGTGAGACAGGGAACAACTTAGAACAACCCTTTGAATCAATCAGACCAACATTTCTTAATCTGAGAGCACCCATTGCGATAGTTTAAGGATAAACCAAACTCTCCAATCTCTGCTTTCTTATAAACCCTTAATTCAAAATACGGAATCATTGCAGAAAGACTAAAAAGAAGAATCAAAATCAAAAGGAAGTCACTTTTCTCAGAGGGGAAAAAAGAAATCGAGGAATGTAAGAGGAAGCATGAAAAGGATTTCAAAGACGGGTTTTTTTTTTTAGGGCATAGTGATTGTGGACAAAATGGTGCTTTTATGCTTTAGAATCCTCGGAGTGGGGGAAAAAAGAAGAAGATGAGTTACTTTGGTGTTGTCGGAGCTTTTCCGTGGGGTATTTTATTTTGGCTTTATCGGCGTGATTCCAAATTTGAAGGATGAGACCACTTTACTCTACTCTTATTCAAACAATCAAACTCCCACAATGACCACTTCTTGCAAATGACAACTCTTGTGATTCAAAAATATAATAATTGGGACTAGACGATCGACCCCTAAAGGCTATATTATAATGCTTTCTCGTTATTTTTTTGAAGTTATTTGTATTTTCACTCGCATAGTCGCATTGTTATTATTTCATCACACCAAAACTCTTATATGTATGGCTTTTTCTAATTAATTAGAGTGGTGGAAAAATTCTAAAAACATAATGATTAGAATATTTTTGAAAATAAAATTATGAAAATGGGTACTTTCTGAAGATTCAATTTGTTGTAAAACTTACATTATATATATATTTAGATAAATGGGTAATTTTTAAAGATATAATTTTTGGTAAAAATATATATATATATTGTAGAATGGATATTTTGATGGGTATGTTATACGTTATACATGTTAAATGTCATACTTCATCCAGTTTAAAAAGTTTTTTTGGCGGATTCTGGTTTGATAGTTCACGAGACAAGACGAGTTTTCTGTTCCGAAATAGACACATTTTTCTTACTATTTTGTTTTTGTGTTTTACTGATAACAAAAAAATGATAATTCTTATTGTTTAAACCAAGTAAAAACAAACTGAATACTTCACTGGTACAAGTTTGGATTATGAATGTTAATTCTACACGTATTTAATATATTCCAAATTTAATAGCAAACTTAATTTTTGAAATTAACCACGTACATAAGTGGGAATCCGAATCTCGTACATGTTCAAAAAGACACTTGATTCATCACTCATGACTTCTCCCATATCACATTGACAAGTCAATCCGTTCTTGTATCAGATTGTTTTAGCCTCCCGTAAACTCAAAAACTATGTCGCTTGAATCAACGATAGAGTTATGTTCAATGCTGATATTTTTTACAAACTTCCTAACTAATTTTTTCACCAGCTACAATATACTAAAAAGTTCCTTCCAAAGGCATGTATATTAACTAATTTATAGTATAGGAAAATTCGAAAAACAGAGACTACAATAAGTAGAGATAGATAAAGTTGGGTCATATATTCTCAATATTCTTAATCTTCATAAAGTTTGTTTTTTCTACCCATCTGCCATTTGGTTTTATGTTAAAGCTGTTTTTCACCTTAATATTATGTCATTTGATTCTATATTTAAAGGCACTGATCGAAAACATCAGCTTTTAGTAGATAAGCAAGTACCCCTCGACCTCGAGCCACTAGACTTTATACGCCTTGCCACTATCTTTTTTTCTCTCTTTATTTTCACAGATTCATTCGACTTTCAACAGCGAAAATTATACTTTCACGTTGAAGGACAAAGAGCGGGGCTTAATACGCATGTAAATAAAGACCACAAGATATGAGTGAAAGAAAGATTTGGCAATAATACCTGAAAAAATGCTCATACCAGAGTAACAGGCCGCTGGAAACAAAAGAATATTACAAATGCTGCGCAGAGAGAACAGGATTCTTAGTCATGTTTCTTGCTTCCAAACAGTTTCTCATACACATCGGATTTCTGCTTGCATACGAACGATTTGAAACTCAACAATATTGAGTCGATTTCTTGTTCCTTCTTTTCGTACACGACAAAAGCAATGAAGGCAATGGGAAGTCCTGAGCAGAACCACAACAACAACAAAAAACTAGTTATTGTTGATGAATTATAATTCATACGTCAAGGGAAAACAATAGTTTTGGCATGTCGTAAAACTAGACAGAGAGAAAGAGTACCTATAACAAATATGCTTTGAAGAGAAATGGCTCCAGCGAAACTCAATGCTAACAAAACGAAGACCACCTATGACATTAGAAACACCAAACCAGTGTTACAATATGACTTACAAGGATGAGTTTTGCGACTGATTACTGTCTTCATTTCTGCTTCAGGTTGGTATCGAGAATTCGTTAGACTGGGAGATAACGAGTTCTAAGGGTAAATACCTTGAAAAATAAGCTCCAATCATTCCCCTGGCAAAGAGATCTTAAACCTTTTACAGTGGTGTTCCATGACGCGATCACTGACAACGAGAGGTCACGTGATGAGTCTTTCGAGAGGTGAAACTGTGATGCAGGAATCTTTTCAACTGTATAACCAAATCTGCAAAATAAGCATCTATATTCAGTTGTTCATAAACTATATAGACAGCAAATGCTTATTTTGTTTGTTCCTGATTGAAATGCACAAGACACAGTGTTTCAAGAATGCTTGGCATGCATCTTTCCCTTCTACTGGGATTCACATGAACATGATGATAAAATTATGTGTTATGGAAACTAAAGATATTATAGTGAACATTATACCTTCTAGTTAGGTTAAGGTAGTTCATACTGCACGTACAATGAAACTTTATCAAAAGTTGGCATTTCAGAAATCTTACATTTTCTCTGGAAGAATGCCATGGAGGAACAAAAATACTGATGCTACCAGTAGAGCCTTTGAAAGAGCAGTCACGACGGTAGACCCAGTTGCAACAAAGTTATAATATATACTAATTAGAATGAATATGGCAGTGAGAGTTTGCTTTAAGTCCTTCCAGAGAAGTGTATCAGCAACTGCAAATCATGTTGTAACAAATGAATCAACACCACGGTAGATTTTTCAAAATTTGAAAATATATATCTTAGTTATACCAACACCCTAAGCATCTTCACAATAATATGGTAGCTAGCAACTTAAACACCATCATTTTCAGGAGAGCCGTGCAGATGTTGAAGTTGTCCCAAGATTTTAAAATAGAAGGAAAATTTCCAGTAATTCATTTTAAAATGAAACACTGTCGGTCTTATCAAGTGAGAGACAATCAGCTGAGAGGACAAGCATGCTAAATGAATGGCCATACCCTTTCCACGTCCAAGGATCCTAGAAGCCTTGGATGGACCTTCTCTTTTAGATTGACTTGCAGCTGTCAGGTGAGAGAATGAGTCTATTGTCCTCCGTATACCTTCCTGCAGGACCATCAAGGCATGCATTAAACAAAAATGATAAGGCTTCATATATAGCCATGCATCCAGACCCAGTAGCCAGTAGGTATGAAATAGAGATGCAAAATACATTTCTGTTTCAAATCAAATAATGTATAACCTGAAGTGGCACCACAGGAGCATAGCCTAGCCGGTCCTTTGCTTTCGTAGAATCAAACGTTCTGCTGCACGAGAGCAGCCGAACTCTTGAAGGTGTTAGTTGTGGTACTTTCATTCCATATGGTCCCAACAATTTATATGTCAGTTCAACCAGATGCGCAATCGGCATCATGACAAACGCAGGGATCTTTATGCTTGGCCTGCAAAATATAATAATTTAGGAAGAACAGTAGACGGTATAGCTTTTGTACAGTGCATTTTTTCCTATATAAGTAAGCCGTCAAAAGCGTTTAAAAGATCAGAAACCTATTATCCCAAAGAAAATGGTTTACATGAAATCAGAAAAACTTGTCAGGCACAAAAGTGTAAGCAGAAAACATTGGATATACCCAATTATTTTGAACTGTTTCATTTGAAGGTCAGAAAAATATCAAGATTAGCTGTTTTATTTCGCTCGAACTGAAATAGCATTTCTGTAAAATATTGCTTTCTGATAATCTTTATATACGTCAATTTTCTTCATCAAATGTTACTCTCTCATAAAGCAGAGTTAATTAGGTACTACTTCCACCAGAAGGTCAAGTGGGATATTACTGTCCTTCATTGTGTATGGAAAGATCTTCCAATTATAAAGCAAAATAATGTGTCAGCTCAAGAAAGGGAAAAAATTATGACCTCTCGTAGCCAAGTCCTTCAAGAAGCTGTGACATAAATTCCCAAAATTTAATTGGCTCCATGTTGGTGATGAAATATGCCTGTAAATTCACTATATGTCAGGTCAGCCTACAACTCCGTAAACATTATAAATAGATTACCATCTGACTATACGCCTTAACTAATTTCTAGTCAAAGGATTTAATTTCAATTTAATACAACAAGAGAAAATGTAGATCATCTTCTTTGAAGAAGTTGGCAAACAGCTCAAACGGATCTCTCAGCTAAACACAACAGAACAGAAAAATAATCTCAAACAGAAAACCAGCAAGGCTCTCTGAAAGTTCACATGATATTAGAGTGAACACAGTTTCTGCCTCAGTTTTTATGGTATGTCTAAAACATTTCTGATTCTTTAAGCATGCCTAAACAGCATACATGAAAATGTCTTCCTTAGTTTATTCCGGTTCACCAAATGACGACATTCGTTTTAAACATTTAGAGCTAAGAAACTATAGCTACCAAAAATGAAATGAGATACAACTGAGACCAAACTCCACCTTAGAAAACTACAGCATGTAATCAACTGAAAAAGTACCTGTCCTGCAGCTTTTGTAGAAACATCTCCTCCTGAAGCTAGAGCACGCTCAGCACAAACATGGGCATGAGCAACATTCTCAACGTAAGTGAAATCATAGAGATTATTCCCATCACCAATAATAAACTGAACATTAAAGAACCAGAAAACATTCGTATCAAATATAAAATTTATGGAAGATTTTATGTCAAAGAAGAAATTAAAGCAAAAAATGCATCTTAACCTATAAAATTCATTTAGAGAGATCCCTAACCATAAAAAAGCCCCTCTTATCTAGCCCCTCAGAGACCAAATAAATTCCTTCTTTGCAAAGTGATATCTCTTAAATAGGAAAGAACATCGCACTGCGCAACCAGGAAACCTCCCTTAAATCATATATTAAGTACTCATACGAATGTTGCTTTCCCAATCATCCTTTGTATCTCGTGTAAGGCTACTTTTAGGACCATTGCATCTATGCCACCTAGTGTAAGTTTCCAAAGAAAATCCCACATCTTAATACTGTCTCGACTCCCGACATATAGAAAGTTCAGTCCTCTAGATTTGTAGCTTAAAGCTTCATAACAAACTTTGCCAAGTCAAAACCCAAAATTCTGCGTACAACAAACATAAATTATTCTCTCTCTGCTCTACTATAACCGAAAGATTTTACAGTTATTGCTTTTCTGGTATCTTTTTTTTTCTTCATTCCCTACGAATCAATCTATGTTTTCCAGAGAGTCAATTATCCAACTTCTGAAAAAACTTCATAGTACATAGCTATCTACAATATGTCTAGCAAAGAATAACCTGTCAACAGAGGGCAGCTGCCTTCTTGCGAATAATTAAAGCATTGAGTGAAGAGAGGAGAGGAAAGGTAAAAAAGAAGATAGAGGGAAAAATCAAAAGAAAAAGAAAACCATCCAACCTTAGATTTCCCAGCCCTAGCAGCAGCAACAAGTGAGGGAACCAATAATCTATCACCAGGACCAAAAATACTGCTTGGACGTATGCAACAAGTGAGTAGTCCATTTCTGCCATTCGCCTTCATGATCAATTCTTCTCCTTCAGCTTTAGTTGCCGAATATGAGTCATTGTGCTGAGAAAATGAAGATATATTAATAAGCAAACTCCAAAAGAAGCATAGAATCATTTAGAATATCACAATAGAAAGACATCCAGTGCAAGTTACCACAATAGAAAGAGAAAACATCAAGGTCAAGGGCACCAGTAGAAGACAACTTAAAAAGACATGCAATTAAGTCTAATTAAATACCTTGGATGGGTAAGCCATTGATTCACTACCATTCAAAATACCATGAACACCATCAAACACAACACTAGGAGAGCTAGTGTAAATAAGCCTCTTTACTCCAACATCAACACAAGCATCAATTACATTTTGTGTCCCTGTAGATTAAAAACCCCAAAACAATGCAACATAATAAACACAAGAGCATTTGACAGAGAAACAAAAACAAAAAAGTGCAAGATTGAAGTTTCTATGAAACCTTGAACATTCACGGAATACTGAAGCTGGTGATTGTTGATAGAAGAATCTGGAGCTGCCATGTGAAACACCACCTCAGCTCCCTGAAAAGCTAATGGGAACAGGTAATTACAAAAACAATGCATAGATCTCAAACTCGAATACTAAAAACAATCCATGATTTGAGATGAAGAACCTTTGACGACTTGAGATTTATCTCGAAGATCAGCGGAGAGATATTGAACACGACCAGATCTCAAACCTTCGTCGAGAACTCCGTGCTCTTCCTGAGGATCAAGCGTTATCGCCGGAGACAAATCAGCGATACGGACGCTGAACATCTCGTAGCGTACGAGCATTTCAACGAGATGCCTCGCCGCGAATCCTCTACCACCGGTGACAACGCACCATCGCTCCGCGTCAGCAGCTGCCGGCGCCATGTCTTCTTCACACGGAAATAGCAATGAGTGGGTTACTCAGCTTTGAATTGATTAGCAAAAATGGCGAATCAGAGAAGCATTACCTTTATGAGAAAGAAAGAGAGAGCTTGAAAGAGACTCTCTCAGGAGAACACTGCTTTGGTGTGTGATGATGCGTCCCACACCTTCTCCCTCAAATCTAATTTTCATTATTTTATTATTATTAATTAATTTATTATTATTATTGGAAAAAAAAATATTATTAATTTATTATTATTATTGGGCTTTCGAATTTTTACAAGTTTCTGTTTGTTTAATTTTAAATCCATACTCCCTCTATTTTTCATTAATAATAATTCAACTTTTTTTAAATATAGTTTTTTTCAGTTTCTATACATTTTTATTAGTTTTATTAATGGTAAATTATAATTTTTTTTTAAAAAAAGAATACTATTGGTTTAGAATTACAGATAATGATAAATCACAAAAAAAAGTGCAGTTATAATTAATTTTTAATATGCTTTTGTAATATGTATGGAAAGCCTAAGATTTAATTAGATTAATAAGAAAAGAGGGGGTGTGATTTTGTGATTTAATTTAGGTTAGTGTTTTGAGTTTAGTTAATCGAAAACCATTTAAATCTGACGGCTGAAAGATTAAAATTAATTTTTCAAAATGGTTGGATTAGTAATCTCGTTTAAGACATTTGAAATAAGTTAAAACAAACGATTAATCTTAATACTATTAAAAGAGAAGTACAAAATTAAGAATGTCTAAAATTATGGTTTCATTTACAGCAATTGCCACTGAATTATTCACAAAGGAGATGTTTAATTGAAATTGAAAAGATTAAAACTGTAATTAGAAAACTTAATTAAAATTAGCATGTGAGTAGAAGAGGATCCGCGTGTTTTCAAAGAATCTGACCCGTGAAGAAAAGTATTTGAGACTTCACATTGGGCCTTCGATCCTACTAACACATGTAATTTTCTTATTTATATTTTTTTTTGAGTAAATGAGTATTTCCATACAGTATTTCGTATACATTTGATACACTATTTCATATACATTTGATAATATCCACTGCAAATAAAAAACGTATTCATGAATCATGCAATTGCGTTATAAAAATAAAATCAAACTTGTATCTACAGTATATTTATTTTTTAATATTTGAAAAACTTTAACTAAAGACTAGATTGATACATTAAATTAATTCAAAAGAGAAAAGATGTAAAAAAATTATGGGTTATAAACTTATAATAGAGCGGGTTGGATTATTATACATGTGGTAGTTTCAAGAAATTATAATATTTATAAGATAATGATACATAAAAAGGTTATATTCTCTTTGAAATTATGATATTTATTTTCAATAAATTTTTAAACAATAATTAATTTATTAATATTTAAACTAAATCTGGTGGCTTACATTGGTGGATTCATTTGTGTTTCATATATGCTACTCTCGGATCGAATGGATCCCCTATTAGAGGAAGTCAAAATATTCTCAATCCATCACAAGACGCTTAAAATTGTGGACGGATAACACCGCTTTGATAGTTCTATTATAAACGCAACAACCAACTAACATATTTACAATTTACAACTAATTTAATAAACAAGAAATTTACAAATTGGAAATGTATTATTAAATTATAAAAATATATAAGAAATCAGAATTTATCATATGAAAAAACATAATCTCGCGGTGTACGGCGGGTTCAAACCTAGTTATTGTTATAATTGGAAAAAAACGGTTAAATATTACAAACCTTCGAATCTAAAGGACCAAACAAAATATACACCAAAGATAAATAGAAAAATAAACAAAAACTACAAACCACAAAAACAAACAGATCATAAAGCGATTAACCCCAAGTAAACTGAACTTGGAATAACAACTCGAGAAGCAAAGAGTATCATTATCGAACAGTAAAAGACCTGACAAAGAATTTGACGTATAAAAATATTGATGCACTTACTTACAACTTTCAGTCCAACATACCAAGAGGATACTACTGAACTTGCTACGAAGATGACAATCCAAAATTCTAGCAAAATTCGAAGATAATCCAAATTAGTGGTTGAAATGATGCTACATCTTTTTTTAGAAGATGAGATAATCGGTCAAAAATCAATCCAAAACCATAAAAGAAAGAAAAACGAAACTAATCATTATGAATTCCACGTTCTAGACGGTTATTGCTCCCAATTCACATTACTCACACTCTCACGACCACCGTCCCCTCTAGATAGTGGTATCTTGGGGAAATTCTCATCCCCTCACACATATATATCACTATGTACGTACAAAATTATAAATATATATATATAATTAATCTATCTACTTTTAAAATCAACAAACTTAACCCGTCCCCTTTATATATAAATAACCTGCACAAGGACTAAGGCTAGACAAAACAATACATCGGGAAGGACGAGACCGGATATGGGGAAAAGTTGAAGAAGAGACAAAGATAAGGAAGGAAGAGTGATGTTCGAGAACAAAATCAGAAAGAAATTTTTTCTGAATAATAGTAAAGTGATATGATAAAAGAAGTATTGGGAGTTGTATAACTTACATAAACAACGTACGAAAAAGAATTTGGAGTTACTACTACCACATTCCTATTACAATTAATCAATCAATCAAGAATGCAAACCCATGCAACTCTTATTTCTCCACAACCTCACATGCATCACAATAAAATAATTTCCTACACCATACTCATTTTACCGTATCATCAACGAATTATATACTTGCTTAGCAAAAATATATATATATATATATATACTTAATATATAGTATTTCAAATATTATTGGTTCATTGGCCATGCAAGCTCTACCGAAAACTCATTAACATGCATGCATGTGCACCCATAACCACACACTTCACCAAATAACACACGCATGCATTAATAACTCATACGGTCATACTTTACTAAATATTAACTTTATAATCACCCTTATTTTTCTTGGTAGTCCATTAGTATAGGTTTATAGCTTTTATAAAATAAATAATGTGCACAATGTAGTTTGCGAAAATAGATCCAAATGTGTACAAACTTGGTAACATTTGTAACTTATGTAATATAAATAAAACACACCTTTTGAAAAAAATTGGTTTGTAAATCAAATTATATTGTATCTCGATTGTCAGAACACGAGGTTACAAATAAAGGTTGGCAAGCTGGAGCTTGTTTCCAAGTGGGATGGTTCACGGTAACGAATGGCTAAGGTCACAAAATGTGTTTTTGAACCTCAGCCATATTTGTTTAAATAATTTTGACATTCCTTACTGGCCTAGGATGGTTTGTTGATATTACCCCAAACTGCAAATTTCTCATCTCTCTCTCTCTCTCTCTCTCTCTNATTCCATTTATGAAGATCAAACATTCGGATATCAATTATTGTGTTTTGAATAATAATAAATCCTTTTTATTTTGGCAAAAATAGACAATCAATGATAAATGCTTTTTTATTAGACTTCCAAATCAATTTAAGTCGCTAACCAATAAACCTTACTTAATTTGGTGGCTCACTAAAGATTCTTATTTGTAACTTTTTCTTTGTATATATATAGTATAAAGAATGGCAGCAGTTTACAACATCTTTATTTTATGGGTTGACTCTGGTCATAAATGTGTTGTAATAAAGTCAACGGAAGTTAGAACCTTGACTGGCTGATTAAGGTTGGATATGTACTTTTTCATCTTAAAGGGCTAATTTCATTAGAATACGGTTGAGGACAAAGGTATAATGTATTTTTGATACACAAAGCCGGGGTAGAACAAAATAACCCCGTTTTTATACAAAAAGTTAGATAATCTTATCTTCAATTGTAAGTAAGAAAAAACTTTTTTTTTTTTTGAGAGAAAAAACGTAAGAAAAAACTTTTGAGTTTGGTGTACTTGTATATCTTAAAGATTGGTTCGATAACCTTCTCTGATATTTGCAACAAACTAACCGGAGATTTAGTATATTCGTACCTCACCTGATTATCTTCTCTTGCACTATATATATAGAGTATATATATATAGACCCAGCTTCTTCTTGGAACGAACTCAAGCATGCACGTACGTGTTTCCACCTTATTTTGGTAAAGTTTATTCACTGTGTCATTGTATTTGGGCTTATGACCCACGAAATTCATCGTCCAAAAAGACCCACCTAACTGATCTAAAATTATAATCTTATTACAACAAAAAAAAATGTGTCTAGAAATGAGAAATAATGTGCAATAATGATAAGGAGTTGTTGCTTCAACTACTTCCCGTAAAATGCCTCACAGCCTCAGCTATTTGACTCATTAAAGAGGACAGCCATAAGTTAGATATCATCATTTACATCTCAACATCATCCTCAACTCTCTCGTCAACGTTATAAATTCCCATACGTCTTAGCAACTTCTTATATATGACAGCTACCCTTTTTTCCCTTTCAAGTTTAAACTAACAAATTTTTGATCACATATCAAATTTACATATTTAGAAAATATTTATGTTGTCGAACGTATCTCGTTTGTGGGGTTATATTATATAATAATTTTTGACAACCGATGTTTACCCGATAAGATCTACTATAAGAAATGTTTCGTGTTTTTAAGATGATACTATATAATAATAATAACATTTTCATCTTATTTCTTTTGCAGTATATATTGGACGTCACGATTCAATTTAATTTTTCCCTTTTTTTTGTTTGTAACGCAACCATATAGAACACACGCACTTAAAGAACCCCATTTGGGCATGTGTTTGTCCTTGCTAAGTCACATGCATAATTCTGCTTTTTATATATATAATGTTTTTGACGTCGTCTCATATACGACCAATTCAAACATATATATTTACAGAACAATCTAGTCAGTATAACGTTTTTATGCCACTCGTATGTAGTCTTTTTCTTTTAAAGAGGTTAGTAGGTTACAAGTTGTTATCAACATATACGTGAGCTAACCCATCTCTCTATGAATACTGTAACATAATGTGGGAGGCTGCCATCTCATAGACATATTGACGCAGGAGAGTCACTTTAGTGTAAGTAATTTTATTCCTTATTTGGAATTGGTATTTATAGTGGAGTTGGAAAGTGGAAACAAGAATTTGAATAGGTTCGAGAACTATTTACCCTTGAGACTTGGAAACGTCATCTCACCTTGAGTTCTCCCACGGTGTTATGGTTTGACTCTCATGGTGGGGGTTCCCATTTACTCTTTAATGCAATTGAACGGGCTTTACTCTTTGATCTAAATACCATCCTGAGACAATGAACCTTCAGATATAAACCAAATCGACCATCCCATGACAAGAGTAGAGATTTATATATGTTACTAAGTACTAATCCTGCTGCAACAAACACCGCACCAAAGCTAGTTTGATGGAATGAAGTAAGAAAAATGTGGAAAACTGCATTTTACATAGTCTATAGATATGGAAATCTTTGGTTACACAATTACTAGTCTAGCAAACTTCTGGATATTGCTCTTTCTGTAATGGATAATTCTTGGGTTCACCCCTAGGGGTGAACCTCTCTTATTCACACCCTTTAAATTAAGGAAACAAATCTTAACTAAGTAAACAAATTCTGTAGACCATCCAATTTTAAAATTGTTAATTTTAATATTATATTACAGTTTTTAATTATCACATCTAAACTCAAACCATTTTTTATAAACCCAAACCGACATATAATTTTGTTTAATTGTAAAATCTAAAGTCTAACTACTCTTTTGTAAACCCAAACCGACATATAATTTTGTTTAATTGTAAAATCTAAACCCTAAACACTCTTTTATAAATCCAAACCAACATATAATTTTGTTTAATTATAATATATAAACTCTAACCACGATTTTGTAAACCCAAACCGACATATAATTTTGTTTAATTGTAAAATCTAAAGTCTAACTACTCTTTTGTAAACCCAAACCGACATATAATTTTGTTTAATTGTAAAATCTAAAGTCTAACTACTCTTTTGTAAACCCAAACCGACATATAATTTTGTTTCATTGTAAAATCTAAACCCTAACCGCTCTTTTATAAACCCAAACCGACATATAATTTCGTTTAATTGTAAAATCTAAACCCTAACCACTCTTTTGTAAACTCAAACAGACATATAATTTTATTTAATTATAAAATCTAAATCCTAACCATTCTTTTATAAACCCAAACCTATATACAATTTAAAAATTTAATGTTTAACCTTTAATTCTTTTTTATAAATCCAAACCAACATAGTTTCCTTAATAAAAGATCTACATAATTTGTTTCCTTGTTTTGTCTTTTTATTTTAATTTTAATTTATTTTTTAAAATATGACATGACATATTGTTGTATCCAAGAATTTTTGTTGTGTAATATGTTTCTTTGAGTGTTATACTATGATGAGCTTGTTTAAATTATTTTGTGTTATAAAGTGTAGTAGATCCATAGAAGAACATGCATGTCAAATGCGTTAGTATGTCTTATCACATTTAAAGAGAAAAAAAATCGTGAATCTTATCACTATATATGAATAGTATTATTTTATGTGGGGATTTGGATTTCGGTCACTATTTATTTCTCTTCTATTTTGCTACATGCATCAGGTTAAAAGTGTCTTCGATAATAAAAGCTCGTTTTTGCCTAATGTAGCCGCCCGCGATTATATGTATACAGATATCATATATCCACGGATCCACCAATCGATTCATTGTAAGTGACAAAAGTTATTGACTAATGACTATAATTAATGAAATGAGTCGGTGAGAATTTGTTTAAATTTATAACTCTTCTGGCAAAATTTAAGTGCTATTTGGACCAGTGATCATATAGTTTTTTTTTTTTTTAGTTCTTCTTTTCCAAAACATATATGAGCTCATTGAAACTTTTTGTTTCCACTTTTATTGACATATAGAAATTATATGTTCATTGAAACTTTTTGTTTCCACTTTTATTGAGCTTAGACACAAACTCTAATTTGTAAGGTTTTCTTGTTGCATAATAAATTTTACGTTACAACAAAAATAAAAAGTCAACAAAGGAGATCAAAATAGGTTGTATATAAATTATATATATAAACATCAAGCAAACAGTTTAAGAGTTGAGAACAATCTTAACTTCCGAATTTATTTCATTGTCTTGCTATCATCATGTTCTAAACAAAAACAAAACCAAAGTTTTCCACAAACCTGTCGGTTTTTAACCAAATCTACTTGCTTAATTCAATAAAATAACTCCTTTGACATATGTTAGTATAAAAAATTGTACTAATGAAAACATAAGATCCAAAACTACACCTTATAGAACGGAGGAATTAAGAGTGACATAACTCACTCCAACTACGACCAGTACAAGTAGTTGGCGACATTAACTACCCTCTCACCAACCACCAAACCCAATCCCCACAATTTTACCATTACTCTCATATAACTACACAAATTCATATTTACTATTTTTGCCAACACAACTCCTTATAAGATATACACTTCATCAACCTATAGATCTCACTCACATAAACCAACCTAGAACAAAAAAAGAAGAAGAGGAAATGGGTAGATCCAACGAGCAAGATCTACTCTCGACCGAGATCGTCAACCGTGGGATCGAACCATCCGGTCCTAACGCTGGCTCACCAACGTTCTCTGTAAGGGTCCGGAGACGTCTACCGGATTTTCTTCAGTCCGTGAACTTGAAGTACGTGAAACTTGGTTACCACTACCTCATAAACCATGCGTTTTATTTGGCGACCATACCGGTTCTTGTGCTGATTTTTAGCGCTGAGGTTGGGAGTTTAAGCAGAGAAGAGATTTGGAAGAAACTTTGGGACTATGATCTTGCAACTGTCACCGGATTCATTGGTGTATTTGTCTTAACCGCGTGTGTCTACTTCATGTCTCGTCCTCGCTCTGTTTACCTCATTGATTTCGCTTGTTACAAGCCCTCCGATGAACTCAAGGTACGTCCCNTTTTATTTGGCGACCATACCAGTTCTTGTGCTGATTTTTAGCGCTGAGGTTGGGAGTTTAAGCAGAGAAGAGATTTGGAAGAAACTTTGGGACTATGATCTTGCAACTGTCACCGGATTCATTGGTGTATTTGTCTTAACCGCGTGTGTCTACTTCATGTCTCGTCCTCGCTCTGTTTACCTCATTGATTTCGCTTGTTACAAGCCCTCCGATGAACTCAAGGTACGTCCCAATCTTTTTCAATAGAGGAAATTAGTCTAAACTATGTTCACTTAGAAATTATAACTTGACGGATTAGTTTATAGATAGATAGGGATGCCTAACCAAGCCTCATTAGTAAACCAAATTTGTGCCTTTGCATGTGTTGGGTCAGTAATTATTTTTCCGTTTATGAATGTTGCCAAATTCTGTAACAAAAAAGGTATAAATTTGGTTTATCAAATCTTATTTACAATAATAATCAAAGGATATTGATAGGAACCGGACTGATAATTAAATGAAGCTGAACCAAACCAAACAAAAGTCCACTCAATTCCGGTTATTTCCGGTTTACTTATTTTTGCTTTGGATTGGTTTAGGTGACAAAAGAAGAGTTCATAGAGCTGGCTAGAAAGTCTGGGAAATTCGACGAAGAGACACTCGGTTTCAAGAAGAGGATCTTGCAAGCCTCAGGCATAGGCGACGAAACGTACGTCCCAAGATCCATCTCTTCATCGGAGAACATAACAACGATGAAAGAGGGTCGTGAAGAAGCGTCTACAGTGATCTTCGGAGCACTAGACGAGCTCTTCGAGAAGACACGTGTCAAACCTAAAGACGTCGGAGTCCTTGTGGTTAACTGTAGCATTTTCAACCCGACACCGTCACTGTCTGCAATGGTGATCAACCATTACAAAATGAGAGGGAACATACTTAGTTACAACCTCGGAGGGATGGGATGTTCTGCTGGAATCATAGCTGTTGATCTTGCTCGTGACATGCTTCAGTCTAACCCTAACAGTTACGCTGTGGTGGTGAGCACTGAGATGGTTGGGTATAACTGGTACGTTGGAAGTGACAAGTCAATGGTTATACCTAATTGCTTCTTTAGGATGGGTTGCTCCGCTGTTATGCTCTCTAACCGTCGTCGTGACTTCCGCCATGCTAAGTACCGTCTCGAGCACATTGTCCGGACTCACAAGGCTGCCGACGACCGTAGCTTCAGGTTTCATTCTTGTCGATTTTTATTCGTTTTTTAATCTTATGACCTAGCTAGTAACTAATTATATTGTTTGTGGATGGTTTTTAGGAGTGTATACCAAGAAGAAGATGAACAAGGATTCAAGGGTTTGAAGATAAGTAGAGACCTAATGGAAGTAGGAGGTGAAGCTCTCAAGACCAACATCACTACCTTAGGCCCTCTCGTCCTCCCTTTCTCCGAGCAGCTTCTCTTCTTCGCCGCTTTGCTCCGCAGAACTTTTTCACCTGCGGCCAAAACCTCCACAACCACCTCCTTCTCATCTTCCGTCACCGCAAAAACCAATGGAACCAAGTCGTCCTCTTCGGATGTCTCCAAGCCATACATCCCCGACTACAAGCTCGCCTTCGAGCACTTCTGCTTCCACGCGGCAAGCAAAGTAGTGCTTGAGGAGCTTCAAAAGAATCTAGGCTTGAGTGAAGAGAACATGGAGGCTTCTAGGATGACACTTCACAGGTTTGGAAACACTTCCAGCAGCGGAATCTGGTACGAGCTGGCTTACTTGGAAGCCAAGGAAAGTGTTCGTAGAGGAGATAGGGTTTGGCAGATTGCATTCGGATCAGGTTTTAAGTGTAACAGTGTGGTGTGGAAGGCAATGAGAAAAGTGAAGAAACCGACAAGGAACAATCCTTGGGTGGATTGCGTCAACCGTTACCCTGTGCCTCTCTGAATTGTTATTCTTCTATATAAACTATAAATCATGTAAGATCTCTAAATTACTCCAACCAAAAGAGACGATTTGGTTGGATGATAGGAGTTATTTACCGATCATTCGTATCTAAGTCATGCTGTAAGAATGGATGTGGTTAGAGACCTGTTCAGCTTCAACTTATTTTACTATTTGTTTGTTCTATTCGACCTTCATAAACTTTGAGAGTAAAAAACAAAAACAAAAAAAAACCCTTCTTTTCGGTTGGTTGATAGAACAGATGGTTATTGTAACTTATTTAATGTTTCAAAGTAAAACAATCACTTTTTTCTAACGCAATATTTACTTTACGTGTATAGAAGGTACTTGCACGAAAACAATAACGAAACATAACTTTCGGCTGAGTAACTCTCATTGTAGAGTAGACTAGTGATCTTTACAAGGTAAAAAAATCGTTTCCATTTCCTAATTTCAGAAAACGGAGCTTGCTATATAATACCTGAAATTGGGAATTTATGGGCCTACTGATTTCAAGTAGACCAGATTCAGAAACCTGTAAACAAGTCAGGCCCAGGCCCACTAAGGGTCATTTTCAAGTCAATGACGCCGTTCTTGACCTTGCTTCATTTGACTACTGACTGACTTGCTTCGTCTCCAATTTTTTTCCGTAGAGAAAGCGAAGATCATTGTCGCTGAAGAAGAAGATGGAGTCATCTATGTCTCAGAAGTTCACTCTTGTTTATGCTTCTTTTCTCGGAGGTATCAATCTGATCGCTGCCTTCAAATTATCTCCTTGACTTGATCTACTTAATTATTTTTCCGAATCCAGCAGTACAAAATTAGGTTTTGAGTTACGAAAAATGAAAAATTAGGTTTTGAGTTTTGGTTACACTTGCTTCTTGGTGCTATTACTTCTCGGAACTGTTTTTGTTAAATTCTCCACTGACTAGGTCCATCAACTTCAACTTATACAAATCTAGTTTTGATCCTTAGTTTGTTGGATTGCTAAATATTTGTTTGTCTTTGCCATGATATCGATCCGTTTCTTGTTTTGGTTTATCTATACTGTGAATTGTTTGTTGCAAATAGGATAGCGAGACAAGGTTTTGCAGTCAGGTCCCTCAGTGCGTCAGGCCCGCCCTGTCTCAAGATCAGCTCCTCTGTGATCTGCTCTAGAGTCTTTTTTTCACAGCCACTAGTATCTTCTACATGTGATCCCCAACTTTAGCATCTATGAGATTGGAAAACAATGTATAGGAACTAGAGCTCGCTTTAGTAACAAAGTAGAAACTACAGTAGGAACAATGATCAGGGAGATCAATAGATATATCCAATAATGACCCTAGACTTTTTTTGTTCAGCAGTGATACCATCAAAATAAATTCAGATTCTGAAATGCCCATCTTGTTAACTAATTTAAGGGCAACTACAAAAATTAAAAATATACTTACTTCCCCATTACTTCAGATAACAAAAGGTTAGATAGTGTACGAAAGGAACCATTAGATAATTTTGTTCCCATGACTTCATGTTCACGAGATATTCACGTCTCTATCGTTGTCAGTTGTCACTGTCATCGAAACTATTTATCCTGGCTTTTGTAATGCGTGGTTACCAGTCTGATTGTAGTTTAGCATGTCTTGTGGTGTGACTGGATAAGTGTGTTAGCTGTTAACTTCATGATAGAAACTGGTTATATTGTCTTGTTCTAATCTGAAATACGAGTGTTAGATCTGGAGTGTGGTAAATAGTGCTATTATTTGGGTGTAGTGAGGTTTGCCACATCATTGGAGTTTATGCTGTGACTGCTAGGTCACAATGTTTGTATAATGTTGTGTATCTATACGATTCTTCCATCCTTCAATGAGTGTGGTAGATCTTTCCTCAATGCAATTTGTCTTCCAGTCTGTCATCTTCATCTAACGTATAATGCTTTTGACTCATGGCAATTTTTGTGGTTCAGCTGGTGGGTTGGTGGGTTACCTGAAAGGCAGAAGCAAAATATCACTAGTCGCAGGAGGAGGATCAGCTGCATTGTTCTATTATGTATCTGCGGAGCTCCCACGAAATCCTGTCTTAGCATCCTCCATTGGCATTGGTAAGAGACTCTTACTAATTTCTGTTCATTCTTGACAAATCTTAAAGCAGCTTATGATGAATCCAAAGTTCAAGTATGTTGCAGTAACTTGGTTCTCCTGTCTGGTCTATCTAACTCTTTGGATGTTAATTATGCAGTGGGGTCGGTGGCACTGACAGGGATGATGGGATCACGTTACTTAAGGACGAGGAAAGTGGTCCCGGCTGGAGTTGTGTCGTTGGTGTCACTCGTCATGACTGGAGCTTACTTGCACGGCCTCATTCGCTCAAGTTGAAAGCCTCTCTGCCTTCTTCCTTGGGGACCTATTTCCCAATGTTGTTAAAAGTTTTAAGTGGGCATTTCAAAGTTTCTGAGTATTGTATTGTTGTACTAATGATTTGTGCCTTTGTGGGTGGTGTTGTTTCTTTTATCAAAAGTTTTTTTTGTCCCGTGTAGTTTTAAGAAAATATGCTGCTGAGTAAATGAAACAATGATATTGAAGAGTAAGAATTTCACTAAAGTGAGAACTTAAACATCTTCTTATTCTGTAACACGACGAAGACTTTTAAAGCTCAGATAAAGAGAGCCACAGAATCCGAGACTTGAAAGTAAACGTGATGCGATGGAATAGAAGATAAGGTCAACAACGACTCAAAAGTTTATAGGATAATCTTCACTTTTATTAGCAAATTTCGACTTACAAATGCATTTTTATTTTACATTTTCACATTAAGAAAAGTTTTTACACACTGAAACATTAGATATTTTTATCTATTTTAGTTGGAAAACATCAAGAGATTTTGTCTTCTCTAATCATAAAACCTATGCGTTTACGTTTTGTGATTTTTGGCTAATAGCTATTTTATGTACCACTATGGTTACTCCTACAACAACTTTTACTGCACAAATACACATTATTAAAAGAGAGTCACATATAAAGTTAAAAATCAAAGTTTAACCGGAGGTGGAATTGTCAACCTTTTTAGTGGTGAAATGAAAAAGAACATTTAAATGCATTTGTATTTTACATTATCCATTTTCACATAATTAAAAAAAAAAAAAAAAAAAAACAAGAATCCAACTTCTCAAGGCTTTTAAAACAATTGCTCTCATTAATTAATACTTACTCTCACAACAACTCTAACTGCACAAATAACAGTGTTAAAAGTCATATAACGTGTGAAATCAAAAGTACTTACAGTTTCATCCCTAAACCATCCATTTAGTTTCTCTGGCTAAGATATTTAATAGCAATGCAATCATCATTAACTACTAACAACAGTAGTATAATCAAATAAACAAGGAAGAAATTCAAAGAGTTCTTCTTGAATTGGATAAAACTGACATCATCACACTGAGATTCGATTTTATTCTTTACAGATCAAAATATGCATCAACTTGCTCACGCACCTTCTCGAGAAGCGTAGCTTTTTCAGATCCATGATTTCTTAAGATAAACTAGTTACGCTTCTTCGAGCTGGTGCTTGAACGAGTTGATGGAATCAGTGAATTATGCCAAAAAGTAACTAAAGAAAGAACAAGCAGAGAAACAAACATGGTTAGAGAACAAAACTTATAGTCTTGAACATAGCTTAGAAGTTAGAACTACAAGTGTACAAGCAAATGAAAAGTTGAATATTTTCTATGGGTGAGGATGCTAATACACTAGCCAATAAGGAATGGATTTTATAGAAGGGAAGCTAGAAAATAAGAGTAGGAGATAGGGTTTGACACTGATTTTCTCTAGTCTACACCATTCACGTGTCACATGTCCCTAGACATGGGCTTTCAGAGGATTTCGAGGCCCAGTTGAGCCACCGACACATATCTTCCTTTCTCATCAACTCGTTCAAGCACCAGCTCGAAGAAGCGTAACTAGTTTATCTTAAGAAATCATGGATCTGAAAAAGCTACGCTTCTCGAGAAGGTGTGTAAACATATAACGAAGACTGTTTCATTACATGTCTTGTCTACGGACTATAGTAGACCATCTTGAAGACAAAGTTTGTTTTATTGTTCAGAGTTCAGACACTGAGTCAAGGATTGTTGCCGAGTATCATGATTTTAACAATGGTGCTATTAGTTTCTGCATTTGGGACATTACATGCTGTTTATATGACGAAAACAATATATTAGTTCAGACGCTGCATTTGGATGCAAAAGCAAGTGGATATATTTAGCTGCAATAAAAGGTGAGTTTGTATGTCATAGTGGAAGAAGAAGATGGTTCAAAGATCACATAACATGAAAAAAATGCACACAGAATGCAACTAAAGTTACAAGTGAGCCCCTGATTTTTCCATTACAAATCTTCCCCTCATAGGTTAAAAGCTTTGAGGAATGATATATGTACCTCTGCATGAGGCATGCTGTTAAGTGGACTTCATCTTTTCCCGCATCTTGTATTGCAGCGTTGCGGGAGCACAATCTAGCGGTGTTTCTCCTGATGGACGCATAACAATATTTATACTTTAGGCGAAACCAGAGAAATCCCCACGATAAATAAAGAAATCACAAGCAGCACAAAACAAATGAATCACTAGTCAAACTTGTTCTCTCTAAAATGATTGGACACATTATCAAGGCAAGATTTGCGTATCATGAGAATTACCTTGTGCATTTTTGTACTCGAGGCTTGCTCCATGATCCATCAGAAGCAACGCAATATTAGTTTGGTTGAATAGGACAGCCTGTGGAACCAAAAGATGATCTAATTAGTATATATGGACTTACCGAACCAAACCAATCACACATATGGCAGAGATAGAGAAGATTACCAGATGAAGCACTGACATTCCCTGCTTGTCACGGTAATTTGCATCTACGCCCTGCAACTCTTACAGATTTAGCATTTCTGAACACTAAATTAAGCCCAGCTTCTTAAATGGAGATTAAGTATACCTCTTTTAGAATCTTTTTCACACCTGCAGTGTCACCATTCTTAATTGCTTCCCTTAATCCCTTTTTACAGACAAACACATTCCATAAAATCTATGAATAAGCTACGGTCTATCCATGTAATGAAATGTCAAAGAGTTAACTACCTCCCCACTGGCTTCATAGTCTCTTTGGGGGATGTCTTGTCCAGGATTCAGAGCTGACCTGAGATTTTTCCATAGCTAAGTTACATATCAAGATACACCAGAAAGACATAGAAACTTCACTCAGACAGCAAGTTCCACAAAGGTTTTCTACAGAGATGAACAAAAAAGCAGATGAACCAATTACACATGAAACTAGATTTGATCTGTATAGTTGAAGGTAAATAATCAAGTAGACAGACAAGTTTCTCTCATGTCTAAATCTCATGGGAGTAAACTCTAGACGCAAGCTTTTGACTTGATACTAGGACTAAATTACTAACATATACCTAGAATTGCTGCTGGAAGTGGAACCTTTACTTTTTGCTGAAGGCTCTGACTTTGACTGAGGAAGAAGAGCCACAGGAGCAATGGTAGCCTGTTCCAAAAGCATTGTCAGAAGATATCAACATAATATGTAGGATAAGGAACACAAAGACATAAAAAGAAAAAGAGATATATACCGGTGGGTTTGGTTGAATGGTTGGTTTGGAAGGAGCAACACAGATGCAAAGAGGCATACCACAGTTGCATTCCATGGTTTCACTGCCTCCTCCAAGGCCCATATCTTCGTCAATATCAAATCTCGAAACTTGTTCTGTTAGAGAATTAAGTTTATTGGAAAACAACAGCATATACGAGTTTTGACTTATTTTCCTGTAATGATTGTTTGCTGCCACAAATAGAAATAAGAAGAACATTGACAGGATAATTTCCATCAAATATGTTCCTCCAAGTAACCCTAACTAACCAATGATTTGTTCTTCTTCTTATAGCATATATATATTTTTCTCATAGTCTTTTTATATCAGCATAGGTTCTTACCAAAATTGTGTGAAATAGTAATAATCATTAATTTCCCAAATTGGATTCCAAGTAAATCAGTCTGATTTCAGATTCCAAAATTGGATTTTTTTTTTCTTTCTCGGAAACTAAACAAAACCCAAATCAATCTAAGCATTTCCTTAGAAAAGAGTAAAAACCAAAACCAAGATCTAAACACACATGACACAACCAAAACTAATGTATGTGGAAGAGCTATAATAAATCAAAAGAAGAAGAAGAAGAAGAAGAAGAAGAAGAAGCAAGTCACCTGTCAAAGATGCCGTCGAAACAAAATCGCCCGAAAGCTTTTGAAGGAAGGAGAAGAAAACAGATATATCCTTCTTTTGTTGGAGTTTTTAGGAATAATAATAAAAAGAAAGATGATCCAAGTAATTTGATTGAACCCTTCATTACTTGATCGTTTTATTATTTTTGTTTTTTAATAATAGAGAATTTTGGCAAAACGAACCTAAAAAAAATTCTTTAATTGAGTTCATTAACCATACTAACCATATTTTCTGTATTTAATCCTAAAAATAACCCTCATTCATATCAAACCAAGGTTAATTTTATTCATGTTTTAAATTTATAATTGTGTTATTTATATTACTCATTTACGTTTCCTTAAGGTATCCTTAAAAATCAACTTTCACAGTAATTTTTTTTTTTTAATTTTGAATTGTGATTTTGGTTGTTAGAATGATGAATGTGATTTTTTTTTAAAACTTAGAAACTTGTAAAATGTGATTGGAAACAATAGGCTTTACAAAAAGCCCCCTCATCCCTTATTAATGCACTTTTCTTTTTTGTTTTTGTAATCGTTTTATACCCAAACAAAAATTCACTGCTAATATCGGTCAGATTCTTACAGGATACTCAAGAACAAGATCACACCCAAACGCAGTCCACTGATTAAGAGTACATACATGTATAACATTCATTGATTGAGAAAAGAAAAATCCATGTAATCAACATATGCTTCTCCACCCATAGCCTACTCCATTTGAAAGTAGAGAATATGCAACGCAGAAGTCGGGATTTCCTCGACCAAATCCTTTTCGGAAAACCAACTCTCAATGAAGTTGCCAATACGAGGAGATTCCTTTGAATTTGCAGCAGCCCATCTGTCTGCAAGCTTAAACCCAAACTTGGATGCTGCTGACAGGAGAGAAGGTTCATCAACCCTTCTGAAAACATGGCATAGAATCAATCCTGGCTTTTCTTTCCCCTCCGTTTCCCGTAACATCAGTTCTTTTGCGGTTTCAAACAAAGGAATAATGGCTTCAGCTACATAGGTAACATCTGTCCCGATTATAACTTCAAAGCCTCCACCACAAGCCAAACCCTTGATGCCTTGTATATGCTCTTTGTTTCCCCATTCAAGTAGACCTGTTTTCAGTTTCCCAAGTAAACAAGACTGGAGGTTCATTGTGATGTTCTCCGTCAATAGCGTAAGTGCCTTTGTATCTGCATCGGTAGCTACCACAAGGCTAGCTGATCTGGCGGCTACCATCGAGCATATTCCTGTGCAGCCACAACCCAATTCCAACACCCGTTTTCCAGAAACAATGTTTTGGTTCCTGTCAAGAACAGAAGCCATAAGCCGAGCTGACTCCCACAGCATCAACCCCGTAGATTTGCATGTATGTTGATATTCTTTGGACAAATGTTTGATTTTAAATGCAGAATCCCGAAGCTTAAATACGCTCATCTATGAAAACAAACCGGAGATGAATTTATAAGCATAAAAGAAAGAATTAAAGAAAAGCAGTGAGATTGAGTACTCAAGTCTCTTTACCTCATGACTTGATGGAGAGGCTCCAAACATTTCCATAGCCAGACCATCGGATATGTCAATGTCGGTATTATCAACTGTCTCTTTTCTTTCCTGCTCCTCAGATTTAAGCTGATTGTTGTTGCTTTGTTGTTGTTCAGACTGGTCTAATTTGGTAGGGTTTTTCTCGTCGTTTGATAGACGAAATGTAGCTTGGACCCAGCGCCGATTCATGACCAGTTCACGTGAACGATTCTCGACTTGTTTGCAGCAAACATCAAGCTCCTCAACTTCAAATCCTTGTTCGGAAAACAAACTTTCTAGAAACTCATTAGAAAAGTAGAATGCACGCTGCATAAATAATGTAAAATCATCACACTACTGCCAACATGTGTACTGCAAAGAGATAGCCTTGAAAAATCGGAGGAAAGAAAGAACTTACAGTGCCATCACCTCTGACATAAAAGTTCTCGCTGATCTTCTGATCCTTCCCAGAAAACCTCTCCTGTTGATCAAATACTGAACCACATAATGAGTAACAATGCCTTTTTATTCTGAAGCATGTAGATCAGACATAACTCATTTACAGCATACAAAAACATGAGCAAAAAGGCACTTGAAAATAATGTCTTTTGAACATGAAATTCTAGTAGAGGAGGTGTTTCCTTTTCAACAAAAAAAGTTCAAGTGTATCAACTTTTGATGTATTGATAGGTATTTTTAGTGAGATTTTAATTCTACTCACATGGTAAACAGAAAAGCGATAATAACTCAACTTTGGAAGTAATAAAAAGGTGGATCAAACCTGAGCAAGATCACCAACAGCATAGTCACGGAAGAGAATACACCCATTTGGCTGAAAACAGAAGAATAAGAAAGTAACTCAACATTAGAAATTTAGACTTGCAGAGGAAGATGGATGCCCAAAGAGTTCATTAGAAAAAATGTGGTTGATACCTTAAGTACTTTCCTAATATTCTGCAATACTAAGGGCATCTTCTCTGGTGATACAGCGGATAATACAAATATCTGTTCAACAAGTATTTGACATGAGAAATATTTTAGGATGATAAAAGGAAAAGGCTCAAACATATATATTGATCAACACAAAAAACCAGGGAGCAATTAGAGGAAAACGTTAATTTTTTGCTAAACTAACTAGGTCGAAGATAACACAATAATATACATTTGTTAGGAAAAATACCATGGTCACAATATCAACTGAAGATGGAGAAATATGATTGTCAAGACCATCCCCCGTCAAGTCACAAGCAAATGCACACACGCGCGTCACTGTGTATTCGTCATGAGCCTGAATGTCAAAACAAGTCAAATACACCCTGAACAAGTTCAACAGAAGCCAGTAACCTGAAAACTATGAAGCACATGACAATTCGTACACTATTCCATGTGGTGGACGCAACAAGTAACCATTCACAGGCATAAAATAAGGTAGATACACCTATTAAAATGTGCTAAGAGACACAAAGACAATTACTATAAATTTCCAGTTAATGAATTGACACTCCATCAACAGGTACTCATGCACAATGCAGTAATACGTTTATTAGTTATCCCCAAAAAAAAAAATTGCGTCATAGAGCTGAATAAATTGACCTCAGTAGCAAAGAAAAATCAACCAGAGAAAAGCAAACAATAGAGAAGAATAAGGAACTGACCTTGACCAACTCGACAGCTCGTGGTGAAAAATCACATGCATAGACGAAAATGTCTGGATATGTGGCAATTAAAGGAAATATGGTGTTTCCAGCTCCACAGCCAACCTGCAAATGAAGACCAATAGCTCAGCATACAAAAGCTACTCATCTAGCAAAGAACGAAATAGTTCGATTTAGATAAGTAACAGCTAGAGCATTTGTGATTACCTCAAGAATGACTCTTTTTCCACTGACCTGAAAAAAGAGAATAAGAGAAACTCAGGTTGAATATACAATAAGTAATGCAGCAGATACCATATGAATTAGTTTTATATAACTCACAGAAAAATAGCTGTTCCATTCCTTGTCCAGGTAGTGGCGGTCTTTGAAAAACTGATGAAGAACAAGTAAAATCAAATCATGTCATGTAAATTAAGTACAGTAATATCATTTGCACAAAGCACGAATGGCAACATTGTAATATGAATAGAGCTAAATTAGATCTGGTGAAAACTGAAATCAAGGGTTGAGGCAGTTGAAAACAGATCCCTTTACCATAAACTCTGTACACAAGATCCGCTCAAGGACTCAGACCATAACTCGTTTCCTACTAAAGAACCGCCATACAAACACACCTGAGTTACTAAAAGTCTAATGAAGATAGCTTAGTATGATATATTAGTATCACTAACTATCTTGAGTCCCCAAACCTACCAATCACCCTAAACAGTTGTGAGAGAGAGAGAGAAAAAGGGTTACTCTGTCTCCATGATGCTTGTAAAATATATCCCAATACTTTTTAGCATCCCTTTCATACTTCTCTGAGAGATATAAAACGGTACGATTAAAGGAGCAAGCTTGCAAAAAATAATAAGCTAAAGATGTGAACTTTGGACAAACCTCGCCAAAAAGGAGAAACACCAGAGTTAGCTGTCGGATAAATCTGCAGCTTCTCAATCGATTTCTGCTGCTGCTCTTCAATGCCAGAAGACATTATTACCAGAAGCCGTGTGTCTCTTCATAAGAAAAAAAAGAAAAAAAAAAAAATTCATGATAATGAGTAAATAAAAAGATACCCCAAGTAAACAAAACAAGCCGTGTCTCGATTTTGTATATCAAGAAACAAGAATACTAACCCGTGGTTCTCTGACGGCAAAACACTTGGGGTTCTTCTTTCTCTGAGAAATCTGAAGAAGAAGAAGAAGAAGAAGGAGAGAGGTTTTTTTTTTTTTTTTCAAGTGGAGCGATTAGGAGGAAGAATGACCCAATCTGAGGCATTATTAAGCTGATTGGGTATTATTATTACTAGGCCCAATCGTGGTTTGGTCAATTCTAGTCTTTCTAGACATACATTTAAATAGTCTTTAGAGCGATTAAACTCTACTTTTCTAATCTTGGTAAGCTAAGCTCTTTTTTTTTATTCCCTTAGTAGAAGAAGAGTAAGGAAACTGAGGATGTCTTGCTAACTTTGATAATTTGATGGCTGTGACCAGACTTCACTGGAGAAAACACATTTAAAAAAAAAACAGATGGTTGCGAGGTTTTGATTGTAGACCGCTGAGGATAACCGGTTGACATGTAAAACCCTAATTTCTCATTCGAGTAGGATTTCGGTTAAGAACGAAAAAACCAGGTTAACCTTACTTCTTCTTTTTTTTCTAACCGGGTTAACCATTGGCCAAGATTCAAAATAATCTCTGAAATCTGTTAAAATATCGACTATATCTGTTAAAATATCGACTATGTTATGAAAGTTAAAAATAGGAGGAGCTCCCAAAATCACAAATAAAAAAGATGCATGCATGTGATAAATGCTATGTAACTTTTGTGGAACTCATCATCACTATAGAACCCATCATATAACTTATCTTTTTACCTCTATAAATAGAACGATGGACATCCTCTTATCAAGGTCTTTTGTTCTTAATAAAAAGACCTTAATTACCATTTCAACAAATGGACATCATCCTCTCTTGAAAGATGGGAACTAAACTTTTAAGAAGATTAAGATCAGAGGACTCTCCCTCCTGTGCTGGGTGGAAGAAAAGCAGCTGAAGCTTCTAGTGGCCGGAGAACGCCGACTGATAAGAAATTTGGTAGGAGTTATAAAAATTATTTTGTGATTCCGTTTATCTCTTTGTTTTTTCCTTTGTTCTTCCACTTTTGGAAATCTCGGCTGATTGAAAACGTTTTACACAATAAAATGTTGTTTTGAACACATACAAATATTCTCAACGTTTAATTCCAACGCGTATGTTTAAAGCAAAAGGGAATTAGTTTAAAAATTTTGTACTAATTATCTTGGTATTGTTTTTTTTTTTTCTTTTAACAACAATTAATATTCTTCTTCATCTTCACTAGCAATGCTGATTTTTTGTTTCTCATACTGTCATACACAACCTTAGATCATAGTAAGTAAACACATGAATAACCGGTTTCTTATATTAATACTCTCTTCTTAACGTTAAATTTTTGCTTTCTTTAGTGAACAATCTTTCGAATATTAAGATTAATGTTGAACATGTTCCTCTAGCTAAATTTAGATTTACTGAGTCACATTAATAACAAATATATATTATATATAAGTTCAATATAGAAATTAACGTATATATATATATTATATATAAGTTCAATATATATTATTATATATTACTATTTTTTCTTAATAGGAAAGTTCTATGATTTTGCGTATGTTTGTTATTTTTACCTTTTGTTCGTTTTTAGTATAATGATTTAGCTTGGATAATCGTTTTAAAAAATGGTAGATGAAAAATATAGAATAAGATGAGCACTGCACATATATAATAGTAGCAAGTAGTATTCGACACCAGTCGATACCCAAACCACATCAATTATACTGCCACACGTCTAATTAATGACAGAGATATCAGACCAAACTGTACTTAATTATATCCAAACTTTAATTAATATAAAATTATGCTTTTCAGCAAGAACCAGATCTGTACGGTTGAAGACACAGAAGAACAAACAAGAGGAACAAAAACTATTTCAAACATATCCCAGCTAATCTTCGTTTGCTCATATGCAATTATGCACGTGTCTACTACAACTATGAATAATTTGTTTATATATTTAATTTTTGTTATCTACTCCTAAGTCCTAACACATGTGATATTGCTCTCTTAAGGGGTGAATGAAATCGAAGAATGTGTTTCTACCAAAAAAAAGAAAGAAATCGAAGAATGTGTCTACATATAGCTTAAATATGAGTGCTCTACTAATGCTAACTACTTTCGTTTTTGAGATTTATTAATATTATTATTGTTACAACTGCAAACTAAACAACTGTCAATAAGTTATGTGTTTATTTGTGAGTATATTCCTGTAACAAATAGATAACACTTTTTTGTTGTCTTTTGAACTTTTTCTTAATATAATCCTACGAAGATACACTCTATTCATATCGTATATGAAAGTTCTCTGAATTTTCTCTTTAATGAAATAGACCGACCTTTTTCAGTTGAATTCTAAATCTATTTTTCTAAAGTGTTTTTTTCTACTATTTTAATTTATTTCCCATGCCAATTGTGCATCCAAAATCAAGTCGAATGCTTTCTTAATATTATAATATTTTTCAAAGTTATAATATAATAGTGCTTACGTTTTTTAGTTTTAATATTTCATAGATTTATATACGTATTTTTTAACAAAATAAAAACAAAAATTAAAAAACAAAAATTTTAAAAAACAAAGAAAAGGAGGAACAGAGCCATGGGTTTTTTCAAGGATTGAAGATGAAAGACGGGTTTGAAACCAATCACATTTCTTTATCTCTGTTTGGTTCTGGTTTTGAGCCGTTGGTAGGGCATCATTAAAGGGGAACAGTTTTGGGTGTTCTTAGAGTAAAAATATTATGAAAATAATATAAGATCATTAGTTTAGATCTTTTGTTAAGAAGTTAATTATTGGGAGAACATGTTTAAGATCATAAGATTTAATAATATAATATTCTTAAACATATTATAATTATAAAAACTTATAAATTAATATTTAAATTGCATATTTATATAAAAGCAATGTATACTTATAAATTAATATAATATTCTTAAACATATTACAATTATAAAAACTTATAAATTAATATTTAAATTGCATACTTATATAAAAGCAATTGTATACTTATAAATTAATATAATATTCTTAAACATATTACAATTATAAAAACTTATAAATTAACATTTAAATTGCTTACTTATATAAAAGCAATTGTATACTTATAAATTAATATAATATTCTTAAACATATTACAATTATAAAAACTTATAAATTAACATTTAAATTGCTTACTTATATAAAAGCAATTGTATACTTATAAATTAATATAATATTCTTAAACATATTACAATTATAAAAACTTATAAATTAACATTTAAATTGCTTACTTATATAAAAGCAATTGTATACTTATAAATTAATATAATATTCTTAAACATATTACAATTATAAAAACTTATAAATTAACATTTAAATTGCTTACTTATATAAAAGCAATTGTATACTTATAAATTAATATAATATTCTTAAACATATTACAATTATAAAAACTTATAAATTAACATTTAAATTGCATACTTATATAAAAGCAATTGTATACTTATAAATTAATATAATATTCTTAAACATATTACAATTATAAAAATTTATAATATAATATTCTTAAACACTCTTTTAATTTGTGAAAAATTGTTTGCAAAAAATTGTATCCATTCACAGTTTGCCACGTCAGCTTAGAACTGAGCCAAGATCAGTTCTACATCAAGAACTAAAAAAAATGTTCTAAGCCACTATTCATTATTTTTCTAATTTTTTGGGCGGAGAACACTATAATGATGGCCTTATGATTGTATTTCTTTAGTTCTGTTGGTTACTCGTACTCTATGTTTTAACATTTAAATTTATTTTAATGGAGAGAAAAAAAGGCCCAAGTAACAACTAACAAAGATGACTATTATGACAAAGAAGATTTTTTTGATATTTTAGATCATAAGTTATCATCTGGATGGAATGAAATAGCAGATATTAAGATAGTTGTTTCATTCATCTAGAAGACAAACACAATTAATTTAATTGACCTTTAAGAGAGTGTTCCCTGTGACTGTCTCCTATGCATTTAGAGCTCTATAATTTCATTTGGACAATGCAATGTCTTATTCCCACAACTAGACTTATTGTGCCATATATTATTAAGGATTTAAGGTTTTCTTAGACTATGTACATTGGTTAGTCTTTCGTCAAATTTCTCATTAACAAAAAAATATCTATATATAAAATAATAATTTTTTATTATAAAAGTTTCTCAAATATAATTGAGAATCGTTCTCACCTTTTATGAGAAATTCTCATAATAAAAAATATTATATTATATTTTACTATTTCTTTTTTAAGTGAGAAACTTTTTGTGAAAAACCTCTAATGCACATGCCTTTATGTTGTTGGTCTTTCAATCATACACTAATATTTTCATCCATTTTAATTTTTATTATAAGTATCGTTTAAAACTATCTTCCCACATTATTAAAAAAAACAATAAAAAAATTATTGTAAATAATACTCTACATATTGGTTTCATTATCATAACATTTACATTAAAAACATAAACAATACTTATTTTAAAAAGTTTTTGCACAACACATAATATAAAATTTGGGGAGTAGTAGATATTTGTTGCTCATACTATATATATGTATATATATTAAATATTATACTTCTTAGCATTTATGTGCTAGCTACTTCTGTAGGTGATTTATTCGACATTTAATACTCCTTTTGTTTCATATTAAGTGTCGTTTAAAGATTTATCACACATATTAAGAAAATCATTAAATTTTCTATTTTATCCCTTATTACTTTATTATACAATTTTTATATTGGTCAATACATTAAATTAGTAGGGATAAAATTGGAAAATTTACCAAACATCTATATTGAAAATACAAAATGATACTTATTTTGTAACAAAATTTTCAGTATAAAACAACACTTAATATGAAACAGAGGGAGTAGAAAACTGTATTTGCTACAAAAATAAAAAGTAAGAAAATCAACAACTTTGTAGATTGTTTTATTTACTTAAATGTGATGATGACTGATTAATTATTTAAAAGACATTGAACGTGAATTAAAACTTTTTATATAAAGAGTCAATTTTATAAATATTATGCTTCCTCAACACTTAAAGGTAATATAAATATATCATTGTCTCCACAATTTCTGCATTAATATATTTTTCATGATTTCATTGTAGTTGTAGATAAGAATTGCTTGGAAAACGTACGTACTTAGTGACCCTACTGAAATAAAAAGCAAATTGTCCTTTACTGAATTAATAAGTTTCGGTGAAGCTACCTTCTTATTACCGGGCGTCTCCTCCTCTCCTGTGGGTTCCCTCCCTTTCCACACTGTTGTGTTTTATATTGCACACTAGTAGTGTATGTTATTTACTTGTCTTGTATATATCATTTTAAAACTAATATATTTTCCTTCTTCAGACACACCATCTTTGAATCTTCACTAGTATTACATTATGTTTATTGTTTTGTCATATTCAACGATTTTGTTAAAAGAAGACTTTATTTTTACCCCCATTCAATACTCGTCAACTACACAGACACACACCACTATACATTTATTCAGCTGTGTATATATATTGTGCTATCTCCCTCTTTGTTATTGTATTTCAGTTTCTGATTCCTCTTTCTAGACAAGAATAGATATAATAAAGACTTGACCTTTTTTAAGTCTTTCTTGGTGTTGCTACTCTGCAAAATCTTGAGGTATGTCTCTGATTCTTACATGGGTCGATCATAGAAGCTGGATAAAATCATAAAGTTTTCACCTTTATTTGATCCTATCAATGTGTTTGTTGAAATGTCTGAATGAGAACGGTTTTATTTAGCGTCGGCTACAGTAGTTGGGTTTGGTGATGATAGCAATGACTCAGTTAAAAAAAATGAATATATTAATGATAGTTGTTTAGAAAAAAGATTCGTTTGTCAACGTTTTTGATATTGATCTGAATTTGATGTGTGTTGCAGGGGATTTGTATATTGGTATATTTTGGGAGCAAACAACTTGAAGAGATTATATATTCTTGTTTGTTTTATCATGGGGCTTTCTCTTTCCTTGCTCTTGTCTGCTTGGAAAGAAGTCGTGACGACCCAGTTCTTCAGTTTCAAGAACCCTGTCGAGAGTTTTCTTGAAACCAGATCTTTTAGCTTCAAATTGAAACAAGGAGTCTTGACATCAAGAACCAACAGTTTCAAGAGTGAGAAGCCGCCGAAAAAGTCTCCTAAGACCGGTATGGAGCGGTCTTTGAGCTTTAACAGCTGGAAGATTCCAACAGATGTCACGGCTGAACCGTTGAACAACAAGGCTGATGAGCAGATTGCCGAAACGAAGAAGCCTGCTCGTAACAGTTTGAGCGGAAGAAATTGCGAGAGAATCCAAATAACAGTACCCACGATTACTCCACCTAAGCCTTTTGTGTTCTTCTCCCCTAGACCTGTCACAGAGCTTGACGCAGCTGCAACTACCCTACAGAAGGTGTACAAGAGTTACCGGACAAGAAGGAACCTAGCAGATTGCGCTGTTGTGGTTGAGGAGCTCTGGTGAGTCACTTGATAATCATCTATCTGTCTATCTGCTTTGCTAGTAATGGTGTTCAATCTGTTGACACTAATCTGTTTTGTTTCTTCAAATGTTTCCTAGGTGGAAGACTCTGGATGCTGCAGCTCTGAACTTGAGCTCGGTTTCCTTCTTTGGAGAAGAGAAACATGAAACCGCTGTTTCGAAGTGGGCACGAGCTAGAACACGAGCTGCTAAGGTTTGACACCATTTCCACAAGTTATATTATCTATGTTTCGAGTCCATAAACTTTTATCTCTCTTTGCAATGAAAACTGATGTGAATCCTACTTTTGTATGTCATTTAGGTTGGAAAAGGATTGTCAAAAGATGAAAAAGCTCAGAAGTTAGCTCTTCAGCATTGGCTTGAAGCTGTAAGTCCTCATATTTGCTTTGTGCATTGAAAAAATCTTCCTGTTTTGTGGATTTAATCTAACTTGAGTATAACAGATTGACCCACGACATCGTTATGGCCACAACTTACACTTCTATTACGATGTCTGGTCAGCAAGCATGAGCGCACAACCATTCTTCTACTGGTCAGTCTAATGACCTTCTTTATTTCTTTTTGACAAATGAATATGTTCTGAACTCTGTTTCCACATAATTGAAAATGAAGGTTGGACATTGGCGATGGAAAAGATGTGAATCTTGAACACCACCCAAGAAGTGTTCTGCAAAAACAGTGCATTAAATATCTTGGACCGGTGATTCTTTTTTGGTTTCACCTGCAAAAAGTCCATGTCTAGAATATACTTATCTTACTCAACGTTTGTGTTCTAAAACCTGCAGCTGGAGAGAGAAGCATACGAAGTGATAGTAGAAGATGGGAAACTAATGAATAAACAAAGCATGACTCTGATCAATTCAACAGAGGAATCGAAGTCGATTTTTGTACTTAGCACCACTAGAACTTTATACGTTGGGCAGAAGAAGAAAGGTCGTTTCCAACACTCCAGTTTCTTGTCTGGAGGTGCCACAACTGCTGCAGGAAGATTAGTCGCCCGCGATGGGATCCTCGAGGTGTGTTCCTATTCAGTTTGCTTCCTATCTTGAATCGCTTAGCCTTTATGTTGAGGAGCTAACAAAACACATTTTTGCTCAGGCTATATGGCCATACAGTGGACACTATCTCCCAACGGAAGACAACTTCAAGGAATTCATAAGTTTCCTGGAAGAGAACAATGTTGATCTCACCAATGTTAAGGTAAGGAAAATAATTATTTGTTGCATACATATGCTAAACATGAAAAAAATGGTGTGTACTCAATTATCTTAATCTGAATGCAGAGATGCTCTGTGAACGAGGAATACTCGTCATTCAATTCCAGTGGCTACGAAGAAGAAGAATCAAAAGAAAAGGAAGCAGAGAATAAACCAGCAGAAACCATCATTACAGAGGAACAAGAAGAAGAGAAAGAGAGAGAAAGACCGGTGCTTGAGCTTGCAAAGAGGCTGTCTTGCAAATGGAATAGTGGGGTTGGTCCAAGAATTGGGTGTGTCAGAGATTATCCAATGGAGCTTCAGTCACAAGCGTTCGAACAAGTCAGTTTGTCTCCTCGGATTTCGCCTGGTTCTGCACGTTTTCCATCACCCTACGGTCCAATTCCTTCTCCAAGGCCTAGTCCTAGAGTAAGAGTCTCTCCACGCTTAGCATACATGGGAATCCCAAGCCCTCGAGTTCAAGTAAACTGTTAGGCCTTTTGCTCTTAACTTAATTCACCAGGAAGTGAATGTTATGACCTGTAAGCTAGTAACGTGTGAGAAAATCATTCTCTCATCTTTGTTCTTTAGTTCATGTCACAGAAGTTTTTGTGTAAGTCCCTTTGGGTGTTTTGTCCCTTTTAGATGGGTGCATTGTAACTTCTGGTTTAGGTGAATCCCATAGGCTGTGTATTCATTAGGTAAATTATAAACAACTTTTTGTATTAGTAGTGTACAAGTGTTGGATTTGTAACCTCGAATAAATTTTGTTAAAAATATTGAATAATTTTCCATCTGAAAAATTGATCATTTATTTTAAGAAGTTAAGAGAAACAAAAAATGCGCGAGTTTTTGGACAAGAAAAACGTGTAAGGGTTTCAACAACAAAATCATCCTCTCATCTTTTAAGGGTTTTTTTATAAACAGAAAAAAAAAAAAAAAAAAAAGTAATTGTTTTTTTTTTT
>NC_025700.1:24606660-24611856 GCF_000633955.1 Camelina sativa | reverse complement strand
TTTTTTTTTTTTTTTTTGTCGTCTGACTTGACTTTTCATGGGCTCGTGTGGTCTTTTAAACCACCTATTTGATTGTGAACAAAAACGTGGATAGGGATCCCTTTGAGATTTTATGATAAGCACAAATTGAGGAACAAGCTTGGCAGCAGCTCAAATATAAATACTTGCGGATGTGTAAGTGTAATTTACATGAACTCTAACATCTTTTAAGCAACATGATTAAGTAGAGATTCTTTGATGAACGACTTCCTGAAGTCCTGGTCTTTTAATTTGGTGATTAGATTTCTCTCCCTTTACCTATAAACTTCTTCTATGTGAGTTATCTTTCTGAAGTTTATTTGAGATGTCTTGATGATAGACTAAAAACATATATTTATAGGCGGATGGAGAATCTAATTCCTCTTAAGAGTTTTCTAAAGGTTTAATCTCAACCGTCCGTTAAAATAGAGATTGAGTAGAAAAAAAACTCATTTGTTACTTATTTAATTAACAAATAACTATAAGACCACCTAACGGAAACATAGATTTAAATAAGACCAATGTTAGAGGGTATAAATGCTACTACAATTACTAAGAAAAAAAAAGAAGACAACACAAAAGTAGTTGCCCACTTAATGACTGTTTTAGTTATATGTCTAGTAGTGTAACCATTCCTAGCTTTTTAGGTAGGCATGAACAAAATCAAACCGTAACCATATTTCAGACTGTAACCAGACCGTATCCGAACCGTAATCAGACGTAACCGTATAAAATGGTTAAAAACCGTAACTGTTAACCGTAAATATGTAGTTAAATTATATTAACCATAACCGTTAATTAACCGTAACCGTATCAAAACTGTTGGTTAACCGCATAGTTAAACCGTAATTTGTTAACCGTAATCGTTTTAAAAATGTAATAAAATATACTAATAATTATTTATTTAATATGAATAATATGATATATAGAAATATGAGTACACTAAAAAAACATATTAATTATAAATAAATAATATCATCAAATAATATTAACCGTATCATATTATCAAATAACCGTAACCATATATAACTGTAACCGCTTCAACCGAAACTATATTTAACCGTAACCGCTTCAACCAAAACCGTATTTAACCGTAACCGCTTCAACCGGAACCGTATTTAACTGTAACTGTTTTACCGTAACGGTTATGGTTAAGGTTAAACAAAAAATTTAACCGTAAATGATGGTTGATAAACCGTAACCGTGATAATCATAACCGTAGTCATGCCTATTTTTAGGCCTAATCATTCCACCAGGATGTGAAAGTACCTGTCGAAGTGATATACAGTACTTAGGAAGACTAACTATTTGGTGAACAATTCTAGATTTTATAAATTAACATTAAACCAAAAATGAACGTTTAGAAAAACAAAACAAATTACCTTTTTCCAGTGATATAGTTTAAGAAAAACACACACAAATGAACAATAAAACCAAACACAACTCTCGAGTTTCGAGAATCAGGATCTATGGAATTGTGGATGGAGTAGATTTCAAACTCGTACTATATTGCAGTACATGATTAATAATTTGGTTTGCAGTTATAAAATACTGTAGTAATCTTCCCTCGTATTTTGCACTTGCATTAAGTGAAAGCATGCGTGCCGTTGACTCAAAACCAACCCAGTCTAGGAAGCGAACTGTCGAAGTTTTCATTTCAAACTGCTTTTTAAATTAAAGTTCGAGAAGAAAAGATCTGACACATGGGCTATTTCTCTGAACTGAGTTTTTATAATCTGGGCCAATAACCATTGATCAAAACTGTCCGATCGCGACAATGTTTGGAAATTAATTATGGTATATAGATTGAAAAACTAAGAATAAAGTATTGTAGTTTGCACAAAAAAAAAAAAAAAAAGTATTGTATGTAACTTACTAAAAACAGCAATATAAATTGTAAAATCAAGAGCAACACATATTTTGGATGGGCTTAGTTGGTCAAATGTCTAGCGACTTTGATCTTTAAGATAAGATGTTCTATTCTCCCAAATATTTTCGTTATGACTTCTTAATTCTTATGCACTCGGGCTTCTTCTTGTAGAGTTGCTAAACAAAAAATATTTAACAAAAGAATATCTGTATATTTCAAATGGTCACCAAAAAATTTTTTTTAAAAAAAAATTTGCGTAGAAAAATAAAAACATATTTAATCTGTAATAAAAAAAAATTAATCATAACATAATATGGATGGAGTGGATATTAGGCACATAATTTAAGTGTAGGAAAAATTCTTAAACTAGTTATAATTACGATTCTGTTTTTTCAAGAAAAGTTTAAATAATATGTTTAAAAATATTTTTTTCTATATAATACTACTAAGTTCTGTTAGAGAGGTTAATTAGACAAGTCATAGGTCTAATTAGTACAAATCACAAAATCCAAAAGGGCATATGTATATAGCTTTTGAAAGAGAGAATGAGTTTCGTAAATCTGATTGCAACATTTTGGGGAGTTCAAATTTCGAATCCAATGATATAAGAATAATAAAACAAAACAAGGCATTACATTACATTACATGAGTGAGTCCTGTGAAAAGATAAAAAGAACAAAAAGCCTAATCTCTATATAATAATAATATATGTAGATATATATATATACAGTTAATTTATTGTGCCTTTTCATGGTTTCTTTTACATGCCTGTAACTCTGAGAAGGACACAGACACAGTTGTTTGTGTAAGTAAAATAAGTGTGAAAACACAAACGAGAGACAAAAGCCTAAAGACTCGAGCAAACTTTATTATATTTTATTATTTGGTCCAAATATTTGGTTCTTTGCTTTGGTTTGTTCAAATTTCAAAAACGTCTCTTTAACCCACCACTCCCTCCATTACCACCACATCTTCACGTTCTCCTATACCACTCTCTCTCTCTCTCTCTCTCTCTCTCTCTCTCTCTCTCTCACTCTCAAGCTTTCTACATACCTGAAGAAAAGAAAAGAAAAACCTCAGATTTGTCTACGAATTCGAGCCGTAAAGATCGAAACTTTAGCTTTTTTTTTTTCATCAATGGGTGCTTCAGGGAAATGGGTTAAGTCTATTATTGGTCTCAAGAAGCCAGAGAAGGATGAAATCGTTAGTGACTTACTTCAATTTCTTAGTTTTTTGTTTTGTTTTGTTTTGTCTCATTCAAAGGTCAAAGCTTAACAGAGAGTACTCTGTTTTGCAGGAAAAGGGTAATGGGAAGAACAAGAAATGGAAGCTATGGAGGACTACTTCAGTGGATTCATGGAAAGGTTTTAGAGGAAGACATCGGTCTGAATCAGAAGGTCTTGATTCTTCAACTGTTTACTCTGCAGCTGTAGCAACTGTTCTCAGAGCTCCTCCTAAAGATTTCAAAGCTGTCAGACAAGAATGGGCTGCTATCAGAATCCAAACGGCTTTTCGTGGATTCTTGGTGAGTTTATTTATGAATTGAATTGAGCTGAGTGAACAAATCTGAGGGCTTTTATGCATAATTAATTGATTTTGAATTTGGTGGTTAAATTAGGCGAGAAGAGCGTTGAGGGCATTGAAAGGGATAGTTAGGTTGCAAGCTTTAGTGAGAGGGAGACAAGTGAGGAAACAAGCAGCTGTAACATTAAGGTGCATGCAAGCTTTGGTGAGAGTTCAGGCTCGTGTTAGAGCTCGTCGTGTGAGGATGACTGTTGAAGGACAAGCTGTTCAAAAGCTTTTAGATGAACACAGGACCAAATCTGATCTTTTGAAAGAAGTCGAGGTTCTTGTTTTTTTTTGTTTTTCTGTGCTCCACTGGTTTAATTCATGTCAAGATTGTTTCTTGTTTTGACATTTGTTAATACTCTCAGGAAGGGTGGTGTGATAGGAAAGGCACTGTAGATGATATTAAGACAAAGTTGCAACAGAGACAAGAAGGTGCCTTTAAGAGGGAACGTGCATTGGCTTATGCTCTTGCTCAAAAGGTAAAACTAACTCTGTCCACACTAAGCATCTTGTGTAAGTTCATCTCTGAATCGAAATTCCTGTTTTGAGCAGCAATGGAGGGCAACTCCTAGTTCAAATCTTAAGTCAAACAGTTCAATCTCATATCTGAAAAGCCAAGAGTTTGATAAAAATAGTTGGGGATGGAGTTGGTTGGAGCGTTGGATGGCTGCTAGGCCATGGGAGACTAGACTTATGGACACTGCAGATGCCTCTGCCACGCCTCTTCCTAAGCATTTGAAATCCCCTGAAACCGCGGATGTTGTTAAAGTCAGAAGAAACAATATGACCACTCGTGTGTCTGCAAAGCCTCCTCCTCATATGATGTCTTCAAGTCCTGGTTATGAGTTTAATGAGAGCTCTGGTTCATCATCGATCTGCACTTCAACCACACCTGTTTCTGGAACCACTGGCCTTGTTTCGGACAACTCTAGCAGTCAAGCAAACAACAAGAACAAGCCTAGTTACATGAGCTTGACTGAATCAACAAAGGCTAAGCGAAGAACTAACCGTGTTCTTAGGCAATCCATGGATGAGTTTCAGTTTATGAAGAACTCTGGATTGTTTACTGGTGAATTGAAGACTAGTCCTGCCTCAGATCCTTCCTACGTTAGTTTCTCCAAACCACTCGGTGTTCCTACTCGATTTGAGAAGCAGAGAGGGTGAAGTGACCTTCTTAGGTTCATGTCACTTGTTTGATGGAAGTTTCAACAGCTTGTTGTTGTCTTGTGTTGTGAGATATCTCTGTGTATGTTAATTGTTCTTTTTCCTAATGAAACTACATTGGAGTTTTGAATTTAAATATAAAAATTGCAGTTTCGCTTTACTTTCATTACGAAACTCTTAAGTTTATATCATCACTTAAAAGTTTCAAGAATCAGAATCTTTTGATGGCTCTGAGCTTAACACCATTCTTGAAGCTGAGGATTATACCATAATCAAGCTGCAGTGGTTTCTCCATTTCTGGTGAATGTCTGAAAATGTAATTACGGTAGAGATGAAGCAAGGTGAGTTTGATCTCCTGCATTGCAAATCTCTGTCCAACACAGGCTCGTGGACCGATGCCAAATGGGATGAAAGCGTATGGATGCCTAAGTTTCTCCTCTTCCCCATTCGGATCAAATCTTTCCGGCCTGAACTTCTCCGGCTCTGGAAAGTTTTTGGGGTCCTTTGCTAGAACTCCTAGTGCCAACCAAACCCATGTACCCTAGAAACAACAAGAAGGTAAGTAATAAAGTATA
>NC_025700.1:24600988-24602269 GCF_000633955.1 Camelina sativa | reverse complement strand
ATTGGAGTTTTGAATTTAAATATAAAAATTGCAGTTTCGCTTTACTTTCATTACGAAACTCTTAAGTTTATATCATCACTTAAAAGTTTCAAGAATCAGAATCTTTTGATGGCTCTGAGCTTAACACCATTCTTGAAGCTGAGGATTATACCATAATCAAGCTGCAGTGGTTTCTCCATTTCTGGTGAATGTCTGAAAATGTAATTACGGTAGAGATGAAGCAAGGTGAGTTTGATCTCCTGCATTGCAAATCTCTGTCCAACACAGGCTCGTGGACCGATGCCAAATGGGATGAAAGCGTATGGATGCCTAAGTTTCTCCTCTTCCCCATTCGGATCAAATCTTTCCGGCCTGAACTTCTCCGGCTCTGGAAAGTTTTTGGGGTCCTTTGCTAGAACTCCTAGTGCCAACCAAACCCATGTACCCTAGAAACAACAAGAAGGTAAGTAATAAAGTATATGTGCTGACTATATAAGTGGTTTGATGATGGAGAGTGCTGACTATATAAGTGGCTATGAGCTTACCTTAGGGAGTAAGTGACCTCCTATCTCCACTTCCTTTGCCGTTTCCCTTGCAACTAAAGGGGAAACCATATAGAACCTCATAGCCTCTTTGATGACCTATAGAGGAGGAAAAAAACTAAAACATCCATAAAGATTCTAATACCATTTCAGAAACTCAACTTCTTGGTTTTGTTTGTTACTAATGTAGCACCTGATCGAGGTATGGAAATTTGTATTGTAAGTCATGAGCAGTTGGGATCAGATCGCGGTCTCCGAACCCGTCAATCTCTTGGAGCAGACGTTTCTCAACTTCAAGATGACCAGAGACTAAGTAAAGAACAGAGGACAATGTGAAAGCAGTGGTTGCAGAGCCAGCAAGAAGATGCTCATAAGTCACAGCACTAATATAATCTGGCGTGAAGATGTTTTTGGCGAAAGGATCGGACTCTGTAGCTTTCAAAATCAATGACAAGAAGTCTTTTGAGTCAGTTTCTGTATCCTTGGCTCGCTTTGACACAATCTCATTAAGTTGTCCACTAAGTCTTGCATTAGTCTTCTCGACTCTCCAGTCCATTGTTCCTGGTATCCTCTTCAGTACCTGCCTGACTGGCTCTTGAAGAATCGGAATCAGTAAGCCTAAGATGATGGAGACTGATCCAGATAGATCCATCTTGAGCTGCGTTGTAGAGTAGATATGCTGGTTTATAAAATCAGTCACCTCTACATCTTTGCTTGGTTTTTTCCCTGAGAGGCCAAAGTTGACTCCAAAAGCAGCTTG
>NC_025700.1:24565770-24599689 GCF_000633955.1 Camelina sativa | reverse complement strand
ATGCTGGTTTATAAAATCAGTCACCTCTACATCTTTGCTTGGTTTTTTCCCTGAGAGGCCAAAGTTGACTCCAAAAGCAGCTTGTCCGATGATATCCGTGGTTAGCTTGAGGAAAAGGTTGGAGAAAACGATATCTCGCGGTTTAGAATCAAGATTATGAGTAGCAGAAGTGATGAAATTGTGCATTGGGGGGATAAGACTGGTCAAATGTGAAGGCTGGTATAGAGATAGGATGGTGTTTCTCATCTTAGACCATCTCTTGTCCCTGTCAAAGATCCATGAATCATCATAAGTGGTTATAGAAACAGAAGCACACATAGTTTTTATAAAAGCATGTATGTGCCTACCTAGTGAAGAAGAGGCCTTTCTTGTGAAGTGGAGAGGCTGAGATTGGAGAAGGAATGCTTCTGTTTGGAATATCTTTGAACTTCTTTATCCCAACTTCTCTGCAAAGCTCTGCTTCTGCTATTATTATCAGCGGTTGTCTCCCCATCTGAAATCTGCATTTTTTTGTTTTGTTAAGTTGAATTTAACTTTATGTACTTTTAGTTTTCCCACATTTGATGTTATCAGCCAATAGCAAGCATAAGAGATGACCATATTTTGACAAAAAAAAAGAAAAAAAGAGATGACCATATAAACCAAACTGAACCAAGTATTAACCAAAATGTTCACCTAAAATCAAACAGAAATGTGTTTATAATCTTTTTGGCTTCATTATTGGAAGAAGAAAAAATACTTGGTTAGTTCAAATATATTAATTTTAGTGTTTTTGAATCAATTCCAACTTGTAAATTAACCGAATATATTAATAATTATATATGTTTGAAAAACACAAGTTATTAATTTTTTTTTTTGAGATAGTTGTTTTCCTTATTTTAAATGAAACTGAATCTAAACCAAAAACTACATCAAACCGAACAAACTAAATTACAAATGACTTTTTTCGATTACATAAAAACCGAAAACCTAAAAGGCTAAACTCTAAGCTCTAAACTCAATTGTACTCAAAACAGAATCAAGTGAGAGAGGTACCTGAAAATAGGGCCATACTGCTTAGCAAGAACAGAGAAGACGTCAGGACCATACTTAGCCATCAAGGGCAAGTGACCAATAAGAGGCATAGCGTTTGGACCGGGAACATTACGTACGGACCAGGATGGTCGGTACAAGTAAACCACAACCACAACCGCTGCAAAAGTCAAGAATGCAACAAGAGCTTCGTGTTGTATCAATAATGGATCAAGAGCTTCCCACCATAGATGTTGCGTCTTCATTGCTCTAACCTCTCTTAAAGTTCTCTCTCTTTTCTTATTTAATGTTGTGTGGGTTTGTTGGGTGATTCATTAACTTATAGAGGGATTTATATAGTATTTGATGTGCTTTTGAAAAGTGGGTTCTACATTCTTTCCACTAGCCCACTTTTAGAATAGCTTGGGACTATTTTGCAAGAAGACAAAATGCGTTGAAATTTTTAGTCATTCTCATCTCTCTCTACTAGAGTAATAATAAGTATTAAGTACTATGGAACGGCAGGGACATGGTTTTGATTTATACGTTTTTCTCATGTCATTTACAGTAAAATCTCTATAAATTAATAATATTAGGACCATGAAAATTTATTAATTTATAGAGGTTTTAATTTCTCGATAAATTAATAATTATTAATTTATAGAGAAACTTTCCTAATTTGATTTAAAAATATTAAAAATAAGATTCAATCGTTACAATTAATATTTTTATAAATTCAATTACAAAGAAAATAACAATTATCATGTTTTAAAGATATAAAAATCTTTAAAATAAACTCTAGTAAAAATTAATGTGTATATATATACATATATTTAGATAATTTTATGTAATTATTAATTTATATTATTGATGGGACCATATATTTACAAAAGATTTTCAAAAAATTATTATCTTATTATATTATCGAATAGTTTGTAAAATTACACTAGTCCCAATTTGGGACCAGAGAAATTTATTAATTTATAGGTATTATTAATTTATCGAGTATTAATTTATAGAGGTTCTACTGTATTTGTATTTACATTTACAAAAGAGAAAAAAAAACACAATTTAATTATGTTTAGTATTTCATTCGAAACTATATAATTATATTTAGTATTTTACTGAAAAGAGAAGAATACTCTTTTTTTTTTTCTTTTTTTGTTAAAGCAACCATCTTACTCTCACTGTAAAGAAAAATGGAATGTGGTTACTAGAAAGTAGAAAGAGAGACTGTTGTTGATAACTGGAAATGTATGGACCAAATTAGAATAATTCAACTTTTACTTGTGTGCCGATGGTTTCTGGAAATGTAATGACCTTACAAGTGGCATGGGTTGGATCATTCAACTTCAAAGACATATCATATGGGTGTACATGGTTGTCAATGGAGGATTTTTGTAACATCATATTCGAACTCTGGATCGGATAAGAATGTTAAATGCAGCCCCTTTTTAGTGAAGATATGATTATGACCTAGTAATTGAATCAAATAAATACGATATAAATAGAATGAGTGAAAGTGGAGTCTGAACATCGTTTAAACTATATCTTAAAAATAATATGAAAGACCAATGTTTGTAATAAAATGAAACCGAGCAAAAACTAAGTGTTAGAAAGATGCTAGCTGCGTGATGTTCCAATTACTGACTACTCTGCATCCCAATTTGTGTATCATAGCCACACAATTTCTTGATTATTTTTATTTGGTTTAGGATGTTATTTGAAGAACTATTTAAAGATATATTTAAAATTAAGTACAGAAATCAGTTTAACAATTTTTATGCATGATGTTTAAGAATCTTTATAATATTTTAATTATACAGAATCTAAATGTTAAAATTTTAAGAAAATCATTGAATAAAAATATAATTTGAGAATCCGGTCATTTTGACCAGTCTCCCACCCATCGATGTATATTGTTGTACTGCCTGGGCTACTGGCAAGTGCTTGTATGTGTCAAGAGGGGTTTACCGTCAATTGGGGTAAACCACGCTTCTACTTTTGGTCTCCTTTTTCAACTTTTTTCTCTCTCTTTTAAGGATCACCAATTTTTTCTTCCTTTTTTAGTTGAAAATATTATTGATGGTTCTTTGTACTTTAATGGGATAGGGGAAAAAATTAAATATATATGGAGGGAGATGGTTTCGGGTTTGGACTTTGGAATGTTAACCATACCTGATGACGGACAAATTTGATCATTACATTACATTACATTACATCACCATCTTTTTCGGTTTCTTCTTTTCCTATCATAATGATATTATATCGTTATCTTAGTTTTGATATTAGGGTTATTAATTTATCTCAATTTTGTGTATTTTTAAATTCACACACACACATATATTTTTATTTTAGTTTTTCGAATATCTACTTTCGTTGTTTCTAAATATTTTGTATTCTTTGTTAAATATATAGATGAGTGACTATATCACACTAAAATTTGATCCGCAGTACATTGTAGAAAATTTTAGTTTCTTGTTTTCTATGTAATGATTTACTATTTTTAGGTTTTAAACTTTTAATCTAAATCTTATTTTTCTACATTTTACTATAATCAACATAGTTGAAAGTTATATATATTTGTTGAGATGATTTTATTTTCTTTTGATTAAAATATATATTTTTTTTACTTTTAAGGTTATTAAATTATTTATCATGTAAAATATGTAGTTATTGTATGTTTTTTTTTATTTTTCATGTTTCAATGTCTAATATTTGGAGTCTATGAATCGTTAGTTTGATTTTAATCTGTTAGTTCACTTATATTGTAATCAAATGTGTATATGTGTATATTTAATTTATTGTACATATCTCTATATATTGAAGATAATTTCTTAAGTTATATTGCGTTTGATAGAAATACTAAACTAAAAAAACAATTCACGAAATAGTATTTAAAAAAATTAATAACTAATTTCATAGTACAGTACAACCTCTATAAATTAATATTCGATAAATTAATAACCTATATAAATTAATAAATTTCTCCGGTCCCAAGTTGGGACTAGTGTAATTTTGAACATTATTCGATAAAATAATAAATTAATAATTTTTTTAAAAATCTCATGTAAAAATATGGTCCCATCAATATCATAAATTAATAATCAAATAAATTAGTATATATATATCTAAAAAAATCTAGTGAAATATGAATCTATTGTTTTTTGTTCTTGAATTTGCATTCTTGTTGGAGATCATCTCTAATCTTTCTGACCACATCAAAAACTTCTGGTGTTGTCTTCTAAAATCACATCCAAAAATTGTAGAGAGTTCTTGACGTGATAATTGTTTCCTTTACGTGTAACTGATTCTAAAGGTACCGTCATATCTTCTTCAACTTCATCATCACCTTGAAAAATAGTAGCGGCAATTTCTTCTAAACTTTGAATTTCTGATAAAAAATTCTCTTCATAAATCAATATTTTATTAATTTATCGATAAATTAAAACCTCTATAAATTAATAAAATTTCATGATACCGACCTTATTAATTTATAGAGGTTCTACTATAATATGGTTAATTTATGTATCATTGTAACGTTGGTGAATCAGTTTCTGGTTGAAGGTGTCATCGATCGACACCATAAAACTGGTTAGAGTGAGTTGTGATTTCAAAATTGCTTGGTTTGATCAGTTTGGTTTGGAAAATTCTAGGACTCGATAAAAAAGGTGGAAATTGACGTTTTATATTTGATGCAATTTCTATCTTCAACTTTTTTCGTTGTGTTTTCTATGTTAAGTTGTTAACTACATCAACACTCTCAAACAATATTATACTCCCTTTGTTTATTTGTCATTCTAGGTATAATTTTTTGATTCATTTTATTTGTCATTCTTGTTTTTCAATGTACCTTTTTAGCAACAAATTATCTCATTTATCTCTTACTAAATAAAAAAAATATCAAATACTTACAAATTTTAAGAGTCAAATAAAGGTATAACGGACTATTTCTCTATTTTCTTAATATATGTGAAACAACTTGAAGTGTACAAAAAACTGAGGGAATAGTGTTTTATTCATCAGAGCATGAAAAATGTACAAGAACAATACTCTATGCCTTGCGTTGAGACAAAACTAAAAGTGTTACATTAAAAGACTCTTTACATATGTATATTATTAATAGAAACACTTTTAATATCTGAAACTCTCTTCCCAAACAAAGCTTAAAGAACGCTACTAAATTCAGATATTTTCCTAAATGTTGAACGCAATGAGTAATAAGGTTCGTACACACAAGCTTGATACTCAAATCGCAGCTCGTCTCTCAAGAGGGAATGACATAGGGAACATAACAATTAAAACTGTCAAAACCAAATCAGAGTGTTTTTATTCATTGAAAACAAATGTACAAAACAAACCACACTCAATGCCTTCATTGAGTAAAAACCAAGAAAACAAACAATCCAACCTGTAAATAAAAGTGGTAGCAATTTCCACAACTTAGACAAAGTAGACGTGTTAAGCCGTATAGTCAAGGTTCTGAACCAAGAAACCCCATTTGATCAACCATGTCATGTAGATCTTGACTGTCCCAATCCAAAGGTGAACCAACCAAATCTTCCACTTTAACATCCAAGTCTACCTCTAGATTACCATCTTCCATCATCACATTCATAGCCTCCAAACACTGTTCCTCCTTAGTAGGCATCAAATTACTCGACTCGTTGTCGATAGCTGCAGCGAGTAACGTCTCCATATCATCCTTCATTCTATCAAACCCCTGATCATGTAACAGATTCTCCTCCACAGTTCCCAAGCTTGGAGTAGAAGTAAGCCTCCGTTTCCTCCCGACATCCAAACCAAACATACTCTTCTTCTCTTTACTCATCAACGCAAACTGCTGAACAAAGTTTGGATTGTTCAATGCCTTGGCGAGGAACGTCATCATTTGCTGCTGTCTCTTCTCTGTAACTAGCAAACGTTGTTCCATCGCTGCAACTTGGGTCTTGGAGCTGTGTTGCTGCTGTCTCAACCTAACTACCTCAGCTACAAGAACACTATGATCCCTCTTCAGCCTCTCTACCTCCCCATCGAACCCGTATTGCCCAACCTCAACACAGGACATCCCTGATCCAGATCCTGATCCTTGCTGGTTCACATTCTGCGACCCCATGTTTCTCCTTCGTTTGATGTTCTTTAAGAGATGCTTCTGTCCTGCTAAAAACCCTTCATTCGCAAATTCCCACCTATCTGGATCAATCTTTCTGAATCCCTGCAATCAACACAAAAATGGAAAAGCTCCATCAGCTACTGAACTTGAAGCAATCTCTTTATTTCACATTTCAAGATTCTATTTTTCCTACCAAAACCAGAGGATCCAAGATCTCTAGCTACAGTTTCAACTTCAAAAGCAGAGGCTTGAACAGATTTTAATGATTCAACCACTAATTCATCAGTTCTACAGAGACCCATATGAATTTTAGTGGCTTAAAAGCTAAAAGAACTAACCTTTATAGCTGAAGACTCATAGTAAACCCATCTAAAGAAATCCAAAATCGAGATTAGAAACAACAAAAAAACAAGAAGAAGAAAGATGATAAAACATAGCAAAGAGGTATACTTACATAAGTATTGAGCTGACGGATAAAACTTGAGAAATTGCCATGCTTGAAGTAACGAGGAAGGAGAGTTGTTGAGAACTTATGAGAATCCCACACCACAAAGCTGTTACGACCATTGCTCCACGAAACCACCGTGTCCGTCGCCGGATCCTCCACCATTTCGTAAGTCTTGGTCAGAAACGGCGGTGGCCCTGTTTCGTTCAGCCCTTCCATTGGTCTCGGAGACGAAGATGATCCAACCGACGACGAAGCAGCTGCAGAACCGGCAAACGTCACCGTCTCTTCCTCCATTTCCACTTTCGGTTGCTCCATATTTTTCCTTACTTATCTCGAATCCATAGCACAGAGTTGCAAATTTGAAACCTTTAGAGACACACACACCAATGCAGATACTCAATAGTTCTATGGGTTTTGTTGCCAAAATTAGAAGCTGGGTTTTTGGGTTAAGTTTGTGCTGATCTGAGAGATGAAGCGTGGAGGAGAGAGAAATGAGTTAATAAGGGGAGAGAGGAGAAGGTTCTAGAGACAAAACAAATAGAGATCATCTACTTCTTTCACTGTATCAAAAAAAGCTTCTTTGACATTTGTCTAAGCACGTGGCGACAAGACAAGGTTCCAGAAACTTCTTTACCTATCTAGAATTTCATTTTATCATATGGGCCTCACACATAAGGGGCCTTTTTAAGAAGTATCATGCGATTTACGATATATATTTATTAGGTCTTTAAATTTATTTTAATCGTGGGCTTCCAGGAAAAGCCCAGTAAAATGAAATAACGAGTACGACCCAAGGGTGTTTATGTCATTTTAGCTTCAAAGGCGACCTACATATCTCGTGCGTGTCTTCACCTGCTGCACAATTTTCTCTCTGACCCGAGAACCAAACAGGTCTCTCACGAACGCGTGATTTTTTTAGTGTTTTTGTTTTTTTTTAAAAGACTTTAGGTAATAAGATTAGACGGTTCTTCTTCCCCAAACACGAAGAAGAGTCTTTTTTTTTTGTTTTTTAATTATTTCCGATATAGATCGAGCAAGTTCCAGTTTCGGACATTCACACCAATTTTAAGACGCAACGTAAAGGGAGAGATTTGATTGATGGCTTGGAGGCGCATCATCACCAAGGTTTTTCTTTTTCTCTTTTCCTCAATTCGTATGCAATTTTAATACGGAAAGGTTTCGAATTTATTGCTACCATTTTCTGATTGGGTTTTATCAAAAGATCTTTGTGATTCAGAAGCTAAAAATTGATCTTTTGCAAACCCTAGAGGCTCTAAATCTTATCTGGCCTCAAAATGTTTAGTCTTTTGTAATTTCTCCTCTCCTGGGATATTGCTGTTTTATTGATTTGATTGCCCAATTACCCTAATTTTGAAACGGAGACTATAAACTTTTGATTTTTGTGATTGTAAGTTTCAGAATGGGTAGCAAGATTTGACCTTTATTGAAGACTCTTTGGTCTAGTGTTATTTTTTTGAGTTTAGGATGAGTAATTTAACTTCATTACCATTGATTCTCTTCGTCAATGACAGGTTTCGAGTCATGAGCGTGAATTGAGCAGTTTAAGAAGCTTACTTGTCAGAGCTTACTCTTCACTGCCCAGAGTGGGAGTTACTAGAGGTACTTCTTTTAATTGTATCTATGAGTAGTTTTTGTTGTTGATGGATTCTGTTTAGAAGCCTTTATATGTAAATTGGTTGTTTTATCTATGTAGCTGTCGGTGATGGTGGAGCTTCTTTACCGCAAACGAGATTTCAATCAAGTTATGTTGGTAGCTTTGCTCGGAGAGTGCGTGACAGAGAGGAAGTTAATGAGGTTGCACATCTGAGAGAACTTTATCGAAGAAATGACCCTGAGGCTGTTATCAGAATGTTTGAAAGCCAACCATCCTTGCATGCGAACGCCTCTGCGCTGTCTGAATACATTAAGGCATTGGTCAAAGTTGATAGGTTGGATCAAAGTGAGCTGGTACGAACATTGCAAAGAGGTGGGTAAGGAGGGAGATGCGTCTCTTCTGATTATGAATGGATATTATCCTTAGTTTTTATATTTGTATTTGCAGCTTGTGAGCCATTTCTCTATACAATATTAGTAAATGTTTGTATGCCGCTTTTATAATGCAATTTATATTTATTACGTTTAGGTATTGTTGGTGCTTCAAGGGAGGAAGAAACTTTTGGAGGTCTGGGGGCTTTTAGAAACTTAGGGAAACCAACAAAAGATGGTGTCCTTGGGACTGCTGCTGCACCAATCCATACGATATCCACTGAAAGGACTCACTTTAAAGAACAGCTGTGGAGTACAATCCGAACTGTTGCAGTTGGGTTTTTACTCATTTCTGGTATTGGAGCACTTATCGAGGATAGAGGAATTGGCAAAGGTAATTTGGTTGTCTGATCTTCAGTGCTGCAATAACTCTGTTGGATGACTTTGTTCTGATTAATGTATGCTCAATATATGTTAGGACTTGGTTTACACGAAGAAGTGCAACCTAGTATGGATTCGAGCACCAAATTTACTGATGTAAAGGGTGTTGATGAAGCAAAAGCTGAGTTAGAGGAAATTGTGCATTATCTGCGTGACCCCAAGGTAAAATTCACAGTGCTACTGTGTTTGTCATACTCGAATATAAAGTTTTTCTAGTAATATAAATTCTAAAGCATGATTCATGTGAAGTTATGGTATGGACCTTCAAATCCATCTGTTTGATCTGTATTCCCATAAGTTTTTTCTTAGAGTTAGTACTGTTTTGTTCTTTGGCCTCACTCTGTCATCTTATTTTTTCTTTGTTTTGATTTTTATTACAGAGGTTCACTCGTCTGGGCGGAAAGCTTCCCAAGGGTGTGTTGCTTGTCGGTCCTCCTGGCACAGGGAAAACTATGCTTGCTAGAGCTATTGCCGGAGAAGCTGGAGTGCCTTTCTTCTCCTGCAGTGGTAGTGAATTTGAAGAGATGTTTGTTGGAGTTGGAGCCAGAAGAGTTAGGGATCTTTTTAGTGCTGCAAAGAAGTGCTCCCCTTGTATTATATTTATCGACGAAATAGATGCTATTGGTGGAAGTCGTAATCCCAAGGACCAGCAATACATGAAGATGACATTGAACCAGATGCTTGTTGAGTTGGATGGGTTTAAACAGAATGAAGGTATTATTGTGGTCGCGGCTACAAATTTCCCAGAGTCATTGGATAAAGCCCTGGTTAGACCTGGGAGGTTTGATCGCCATATTGTTGTACCTAACCCAGACGTTGAAGGCCGACGCCAGATTTTGGAGTCTCACATGTCGAAGGTAACTTCACATTATGCATTAGACGAGCTCTGGTTTTTGTGTAATGGTGTGAGCTTTGTGTATGGAAATTGTTCAGTAAATTAGGTAAACTTAGGTACACGGTAGACCCTAGAGGCTAGCTAGCATTACCAGAGCTTTAGTTATAACAGTTTGATACTTTGGATATATAAGTGAGTAAATCCCGTCAGTGTTTGATTTCTTATAGCATCAATGGCAAGAATTCTGAACTGTTTGTTGGCTTATGGCTTGTCTTCATTATGCGTTTTCAGGTACTTAAGGCTGATGATGTTGACTTAATGATCATCGCCAGAGGAACGCCTGGATTTTCTGGCGCTGATTTGGCGAATCTGGTCAACGTTGCTGCTCTTAAAGCTGCCATGGACGGTTCGAAAGACGTCACAATGTCTGATCTTGAGTTTGCCAAAGATAGAATCATGATGGGAAGTGAGCGTAAATCTGCAGTTATATCTGACGAGTCAAGAAAACTGACTGCTTTCCATGAAGGTGGTCATGCCCTTGTTGCCATCCACACAGATGGTGCTCTTCCAGTCCACAAAGCAACCATTGTGCCTCGTGGTATGGCTCTTGGCATGGTTTCTCAACTACCGGATAAAGATGAGACGAGCATTTCTAGGAAACAGATGCTTGCTCGGCTTGATGTTTGTATGGGAGGCCGGGTTGCTGAAGAGTTGATTTTTGGGGAAAGTGAGGTAACTTCAGGTGCTTCTTCTGATCTCGAGCAGGCTACTAAACTCGCGAGAGCCATGGTCACGAAATTCGGTATGAGCAAAGAGGTTGGTCTTGTGGCACATAACTACGACGACAATGGTAAAAGCATGAGCACTGAGACGAGGCTTCTCATTGAGAGAGAAGTGAAACTTCTTTTGGAAAAGGCTTACAACAATGCCAAAAACATCCTAACAGTTTACAACAAAGAGCTTCATGCCCTTGCAAATGCTTTGCTTCAGCATGAAACTCTGTCGGGTAAGCAGATTAAAGAAATGCTTACAGATCTCAACTCTCCACAGCTGCAAAAGCGTCAAGAAGTAGTTGCGAAGCAAAGCAACCCGGTTCCTCCATCAACCCCTAGCTCAGCATCATCAGCAGCTGCAGCAGCCGCCGCAACCGCAGCTGCCGCCGCAGCAGCTGCTGCAACCGCCGCAACCAAAGGTAAAGACATGGCTCCTGTAGGGTCTTGAAAATAAATTAAAAGCCTTTAGTAGAGAAAGCGTTTTTCTTGTATTTGTGTATGTTTGGGGTAATTGAATTGGGAATAACTCTATATTTTGAGAGTTTTTAGAACCAGTGAGAGAGTCAAGAGTATTAAGATCTCAAGTTTTTCAATGTCTCAAATCTCACAACACACGGAATCTCGCTGTGAAATGGTATGTGTTCTCTTTTTCTCTTAAATGTTACTTGGAATCTCGTGGGATGTTATTTTTTAAGTTTGGCTCGTGCAGTTTCAGGTTAACATTAATGCTAAAAAGCCTGCTTGTGAGACTTAATGCAATAAATTTTATAACCCATCCCTACTTTAGTAGTCTATTCTAATTACTTCCTTCTCAAAGCACTTGATACTGTTCTATTCTGTAACTATGGGGTTTGCAAAAAGAAATGAAAAATATGAGATAAACTGTTTTTTCCATAATACTAACACTGAATAGGAAGGATAATTAATTAGTTTATCAAAAAACCAAAAACAATGCTACAATACTGCCTTGTGAATTTTCTAGCGACATTTTACAATACTGGTTATTAATATCTACTTGTGGTTGTTTGTCTTTAAAAGTTAATTACTCATTTGTGGTAGGCGTTAGACGCTGGTCCAACTCATAATTGGCGTCTAGCGCAATTTACAACACTGTTTAGTACTCTCTCTCTCACTCTCTCGTGAAGATTGATGTTTTGGGATATTTTTTTATCCTACAAACATTGATGTTTTGTAATTGAAATAATCATTGAAAATATTTAAAATTTTGAATTGTTATTGGTTTAAAATTAAATAATATCTCTTTAGTCAAAAGAAAAAATATATTTAAACTAAATAATCATTGCTTTCTTAAAATGTGTAAAAGCGGGAGTAATCTCTACATTGTGGTTAGTCTTTCAAGTTTTACTACTCGATTGTATATATGTATATATCATCATATGAGAATTTGTAATTTTCTTCGGTTATTAGTTCTTGGAAACAAGCTACAAAACCGAATATACTAAAATAACAACAATAGCAATTATCACTAAAAGCAAACAAAACAGCAGCGCCAAAGTGTCAGCACTCGTTGAGGAAAGTAATTATGACCATGAGGGCAAACACCAGCATCGGCTCCACACCGGTAGCAAAACTCATGTCCACATCTGCCATTTATCAAGTAAATTGTGTTGATACATAAATAAATTTCGAAACCAACAAAACCCTAAAGTTGATGTGATTAGTGATGATGATACCTGCAGAGTACACTGACGCATCCATCAGAAAGTTCAATCATTTGTTGACACTTGTTGCGCTGCTGTTTACACAGCGCCTCCGAACTCCAATATGTGCATAGAGCTCGGTTTTGGACATTAAAGTCGAGCACCTAGGGTTTGGGCAGTAAACTCTATTCGTTACAGGAATCGAGTCATCTTTGATCCTTTGTTGCCACTTCTCTTTTAGTTTAGGTGTCAAGATGTTGACACAATTTCGATAAGTCAGTAGAGAATAGCAACGATGATACTGAGGACATCTTATCAGACTTCTCTCACGAAGTTCCACCTCTATATGTTGTTTAAAACATTCGGAACAAAACATATGACCACATTTAGCAACAAGAAACATCTGGTCAGCATTGATATCGTCGTTCAAACAGATAGTGCAAGTCTCTAATTTCTGAACAGGCCTATGTATGATGACATGAGAAGAACAGATTGCTTCTATTGCAAGTTTGTAGGCAATATTAGCTTGATCTCGAGTCAACAAAACAGGGATGCTAGACGTCAAATATTTTCTTATGCCTTGTATATCACTCAATAGCAAGGCAGTGCTTTCTAGCTCCGACGTCGATCTCCCCATGACCTAAAAAAAATCATTCAAGGCAAAAAAAACAACATTAACTATGATATTGAAAGCAAAGGTGCGTATGAGACAAGATAAAACTTACCAATTCGAAAATCTGATCATCATCACAGCAGATTGAGATATGTTTGATCTGCATAATCACAGCTTTTTCTAACCCGCCCTTCAATGCTATAAGCTCAGCCTCCAAAAGTGTAATGGAGCGATCATGAATTGGTCTCTCCATGTCAAACAACAGATCATCCTTGTCGCCACAAATTGCAACCCCAAATCCTGCCGAAAACATTGTTGTTCCCCTGTTTACCAGACCCTTAAAGTAAAGCCTGTACAAAGGTTTTCCGGCGGGTTTTAGGTCATCTGCTCGTACTAGGGTGCCTTCTTCCTCCATGTCTTCTTGAAGATTCTTTTCTAAAGAGACGGCATGATGACTCAACATAAAATATAGAGCTTGTATATATTATTTATTAAAAAAAAGGAAGATAAATATAAGTAGTAATCCTAGTAAAATAAGGGAAAAAGAAAAAAAATCATCTTTATAAGATTTTATTGTTGTTAGCAAAAAAAAAAAAAAAAAAAANATTTTACTTGTGCGTGATTATACTTTTTTTTTTTTTGTAATCATCTCGGTTACCAAATCTATTTAAAAAAAATTATTATAAGTAAAATTATTATTCTAGAACCAATATTTGTTTTTGTCAAACATAATATGTAACTAATGTTTTTTATTTATTTGTTGAAAGCTGCGTTTTTTCGTATAAAAAATATGTTTCACCCGTGAAATCTTCAAATGTGTAAGAATACATTTCACCCATGAATTATGTGAACGTGGTAAAGAGAATATTAATAAAATGTTACAATTTATGGAAATATAATTTTTTGTGTGCTTTAAAAATCAAATTTTATATTTATGGTTAATAGAGTAACTATAACAATTTTTCATAATCTAATAATCACTCATTTTAAATATATTATGATTTTTTTGGATACTAAGTTTATTTATAATGATAAGGGTTATTGTCTTATTCCTTTTTAATAGCACATAGTTTAATGTAGAATTAGAACGTATATTCCTATTCGGTTATCAATATTTCAATTATTGAATGAATAATCACACTAAATGTCGAGATTAATTAATTTACATACTTAGATATATATAAATGATCACACATCATGATATCCTCTAATTTGTTGTCATTTTTATATTTATTTATGAATATATATAAATCTATATTCATTGGGAATTAAGATTCCTTTAATGAGTTAGAGATAATTCATGGGTAATATATTTTTCTTTTTATAATCAATTATAATAACTATTGAAAGTTTGTTATTTAAATTATTATGGTAATAATACTAACATAAAAATAACATTTTTTATATGATTTTGTTAATAAGTTATATGTTCTTTATTCTTATTAACTTTATATGTTTTTATAGCCTTTTTAAGTTATTTTTTTAAAAATAATATAAACTTGACTTCTATATTTGTAAGTAAATTTTAGTGAAATTTTAACTTAAAATAGTATGTAATTATTTAACTAGTTTTAATATGTGATATTTAAATTTGTGTGAAAATTGATGACATATCTAATTATTGTTCAGTTAATTATTATTTTTAAATATAATGACATATTGATGTAATTAAGTAAAAAATTTAAGAGTTTTTTTTTGCTAAATGTGTCTCGAACTCTCTGGCGACGACACATCAGCTTTTTCAAAAGAGTGCTTCTCTATTAATATATAGGGGATGTACTAAGGTTGTCTGGCTCCTACTAGAGTTCCTTCTTCCTCCATAAAAAAACATAAATTACAATTATTTTCTTATTAAAATTAGTAATTTATTATATTATTTTCTCTTTCGTTATCTAAAGAAATAATAACAGTAATCCTTTCATTTTTAAGATTTTATATTTTATTATATATTTTTAATAGAAATTAAAATTTTTACAAATTTTAAAATCTTATCTATAGACTTAACCGTTTGACAATTATATAAATTTTAAAAAGCAAGCTTTATATAATAAAATAAAAAGTGATATTTTATAATCTTTTATATTGAAAGACTTGAGATGGCTCCCAACAGATTCTTATATGCATAGATGTATATTATTACGAACACCAATATATATAAATATAAATAATATGTTGACAGCTATTTAATTATATGCATTTTATCAAAATAAATAGAATAAACCTACACATAGCATAGGTTCAAGACCTACGCGTAGCTTCAGAACCTATTTTATTTTATATTTTTTAGAGAAAACTAAGGATTCTACCACAATTTATACTAAAACTTAACACAACTACTACATTTACAAATTCATTTTCTCGGCTACCACAAAGATAATTGAAAAAGATACATATGACCTTTCCATTACATACAGATTTCAATTTTTAATATTTTTTTTAATAGTTTATCATCCATGTATGTGCTGTGTATGTGTGTCTATTCATTTTTCTTCTACTACCTAAACTTCGTTCAAAATCAATTCTCCGCCACACTGGAAAGACCGAACACCAAACATCCCAACTAAAAATCTGGATCAAAAAGAGATTTGTTACAACCAAAGAGAGATCGTGAGATGGAAGAACACCTAAGAAAGAAAGTCAACTAGAGAGGTTCTCTCTGTCGCCAAAAGACAAGCTGGACAAAATAAGCGGATCCACATCTAAGGTTAGCGGAAGAAAAATTAGCCAGAAAAAAAAAATTTAGGTTTACCTAGTAGACAAGTTCCAAACTCTCATAACTTGTCTATTTGAGATTATACTGTTCTTTTTGAGAAAATTTTACCTAGTAGACAAGTTCCAAACTCTCCTAACTTGTCTATTTGAAACACTGATTTAATTATTAATCTTATGGACAAGTTTATAACTATAACTGCATAATTTTTCTAAGAACAATACCCGTTAATGGACAAGTTTTATTTACAACTTGTCTACTAGTTAATATATTTGACAAATGGACTAGTTCAAGCTAATAGACAAGTTTATATTTCTCTAACTTTTCCAAACAATTTACCTTGTCCATCAGACCAATTTTGTCTACTGTCTTATGCTGCTCTCATATCTCTAAACCAAAAAACAGCTTACAAAGTTTACATGTTCCCAGTTTTTTTTATTTAAATTACAAACTTTATTTTATGCTGACCCACAACCATTAATGCATCAACTTTTATGTCATAAAAAAACAGTATAATCTCAAATTTCATGACTTTTATATGAATAATATATTAATCATTTTATTCCAACTTGAAAGCTCAAATGTGGTAGTTCTCGAAAGAAAAAAAAAATGTGGCATTTGGGAAAAGATTTTAACTGGTAGAATCAATAAAATTCCCTTTTTTTACATGCATTGTCGATGTCGATGTCTAAAGACTGATATACATATATACCAAAAAAAGTACTAATAATATGTAAAAAAGATTAATATAAATGTGTAGCTATAATTGTAAGTTAGTAACTTTGAAAATGAAGATTTATATAATAAGACATGCGGATCAAACATTTCTCGGTGTTAAAATAACAAACAAGATCAATTATCACTTAACAGAAACCAAAACAGAAGCGCATCCGCGTTGGGTTCCTCAACCTGGGTCGAGGAAAGTTATGACCATGGTAGCAAAGTCCAGCATCGGCTCCACAATGATAGCAAAATTCATGTCCACATCTGCAATTTAGTAAGTAACTTGTGTTGATATATAAATGACATTCAAAAGGAGATGAGACTAGAGATGATGATACCTGCAAGTCATGCTGTGGCATCCAGAAGAACGTTCAATCATGTGTTGACACATTCTGCATTGACGCCAGCGCTCCTCATCTGCTAGATCCCTTAGCTTTCCATCGTTTTCTGTATGATTTGGATGTAACCTCTTGTACTGGCGGCAAGATAAGTTAATATGCCAAGGAACTTTGCAGTTGATGCAAAATGGTTCACCGCATTTCACACAGGATCTCCTAACTCCCATAAGTCCAGAGAAGTCGGCAACCGACATTAAAGCCGAGCACCTAGGGTTTGGGCAATACACTCTATTCGTTACAGGAATCAAGTCTTCTTTGATCATTTGTTCCCACTTCTCTTTTAGTTCAGGTGTCAAAATGTTGACACAACGTCCAAAAGTCAGCAGAGATTTGCACCGATAACCAGGACACCTCATTTTATATCTCGTAGCTAGTCGCGCCTCTATATGACTTCTCATACAGTCGGAACAAAACATATGACCACATTTAGCAACATGAAACATCTGATCAGCATTGATGCCATCTTCCATACAGATACTGCAATTCTCTTTCTGAGCAGGCACAGGCACAGGCATCTCTATGATTGCTTCTATTGCAAATTCGTAAGCAAAATTGGCGTGATTTCGAGTCAACATGACAGGGATGCTAGACCTTAAATATTTTCTGATGCCTTGTACATCACGCATTAGCAGGGCAATGCTTTCTTGCTCCGGCGTAGATCTCCCCATGACCTAAAAAAAGCATTCAAGGTGGAAAAAAACATCAACTATGATATTGAAGCAAAGGCGTGTGAGTCAAGGACAACTTACCAGTTCGAAAATCTGATCATCATCACAGCAAATTGAGATATCTTTGATCCGCATACTCACAGCTTCTCTTAATCCGCACTTCAATGCTATAAGCTCAGCCTCCAAAACTGTAATGGAGGGCTCATGAATTGGTCTCTTCATGTCAAAAACCAGATCATCCTTGTCACCGCAAATTCCAACCCCAAATCCTGCCGGTAATACCGTTGTTTCCTCGATAAACAAACCCTTGAAGTAAAGCCTGTATGAAGGTTCCATTGTTTTTTTTTTTTCTCATTTTTTTATTTTTTTTTTGGACACTTGAGTTAAACCCTCCGTTGGAGATGGTCTGCGTATCACGATGGCCTAAGATCAAAGAGGATTGGAACTTTTGGACTATTATTATTCACAATAAAACCAAAAGAATTAAAAAAAAAATGTTTTGGATTATGATTAGTACTTCTTTTTAGAACTGGATAAGTGGACACAAAATCAAACGTTCATGGTGTTGTTGGGAAGCTAGAACTAGAAGAATCATCTTTCACTTTAAGTGAAATCAGATCGAACCGTAATGCCAAAAGAAGCCCTATCCAGCTAACCTTGACTGACCCAGCATAAAATATTAGTGGGGGCATTTCCAGGCCCGGCTCAATCAACTGCATGACCCGGTGCAATAACAAGAAAAAAATCCTATTTTTTACCAAACGATAGAACAAACAAAAAAAGGAACTCATTTTGCAACACCATTATTTGGGCCTATTTATTTGTTTCTTAATTTTGGGCCTTAAAATAAAATTTACAAATATACTTTTAGAGCCTTTTAGATATAGATTTCTATATAATTTCAGAATAATTAAATATTTTCATATGTAAATCTTATAAAAACTGGAACTTAAATTATGGGTCCCTCTGCAAATGCACTTGTCATACAAGGGAGTCAAACACCTAACACCATCTCCAATGGTTTTTCCTATTTTTTTCCTCTATTTATAATAGAGGTGAGTTTTACTCCAACCCACCTCTATTCTCACCTCTAAAATAGAGTTTTAGAGAACCCTTTGTAGGAAAAAATAGAGTTCCTTTATAAATAGAAGAAAAAATAGTAATCTCTATTTTAGAGGTGAGAATAGAGGTGGATTAGAGTAAAATTCACCCCTATTATAGAGGATCTCTATTATAGAGAAAAAAATAGAGGACTATCGGAGATGCTCTAACTTATGGTATTTATGGGCGAAACTTATAAAGGTCACGCTAATGTGTAAGTAACTTTATTGAAAGAAAAAAAAAAGCTCATGCATGTTGAGCGATGACAAAAAAAAAAAATCTTCTAAGTGTATTCTTTGTAAGATTATCCATTTTTCTTAGCTTTATACAGTGACAAGTCTCTGTACAATAGATTCATTATGATAGGTGCTATAATTATTCTCCATATACTTTTTCTATATCATACAAATTGAACAATATTTTTATGATTAATCCAATCCAATTATGTATAAATCATATTTTTGCTAAAGTTAATAAAAAATAAAGAAAAATATGTATACATACAGCAAGACGCACGTATTGGATGTAAAGCAAGGAAAAGTGATGAGACAGGAAATAGTTGTGAAATGCAAATGAGACAGAAAGTAATAAAATAAAAAAGAAAGTTTTTGTTAGTAAAGACATGATTGTCATTTGTTATGTAAATCTAAAAAGCTTTACCACCAAAAGAAAATAAAATCAAAAGATATTAAAAAGCTAATCCAAATTCCAAATTTTCTTTAAAAAGTGTATTGAAACCATGATTTTGGAAAATTTGATGGAATTTATGAAATTTGGAATTTTGATAGATTTTAGGCAAGGTTATATGATTTTCTGTAAAATTCTTTAAAATCCCACTTAAAACCATGAGATTTTGATTTATGTATTTTTAACTAAACAAATCCTCCAGAATTCCTAAGAGAATGTATTGAAACCATGATTTTGGAGAATTTGATGGGATATAGAAAATTTGGAATTTTGATAGATTTTAGGGAAGTTGATATGATTTTCTCTAAAATTCTTTCAAATCCCACATAAAACCATGAGATTTGGATTTTTGTATTTTTAACTAAACAAATCCTCTCAAATCCTCCAGAATTCCTAAAAGTCATTAAAATTCAAATCCATAAACTGTTTTGAATAACAGTGGATTTTCATAAACTTTTTAAAATCCATGATTGAATAACATAAGATTTGTAAATTTTACACATATCACTTAAAATGTCAAATTGAATACACCTTTAATTGTAAAATAGTGTTTAGCCCCACATTTTTTAGAGCATCATCACATTTCAATTCTTTTTATTGGCACAATTTGTAATATAGTTATACATATATTAATTTATTAATCTAAAAAGTTTCATTTAGACAAGTAGATTATAATTTGAAATAAAAAATGACAAAACACATAACTAAACATAAAATGATGTATTATAATCATATTTATTGGTTTTTATAGAGACATTTGTTTATAAGATATTTTTTGCATACATAAAAGAGAAACAATATTATTAAACCACATCATTTTTATTCAGGAATTCATAAATGAATGTAGAAATTATACCCAAAAAAAAAATATGTTAATTTTAAAAAAATATTGGTATTGTGTAAAGCAAAGCAAAATAAATATGTATTGGTATTGTGTAAAGTGACATAAATCAACTAAACATCAATATGGCTATAATTAATGAGAGAATCTATGAGAGTAAAGCAAAGTAAAAACAATTTTCCATTTATTTACATATAAAATCAAAACTCTTTGTAGGAAATATAAAAAGATGAAGATTCTTGTTCTTACAAATTAAAGTATTGAGTTTTGTAAGATTCTTTTTAGCTAGTTATCAAAAAGAGCTTGAGTTTTGAAGTCTATAAATTAAAAGGACTGTGTCTCCCGGATATTCCATCACGAAACATTAGAACTATCAGTCTATCACCAAACTATACCTCTCCATTGTGCTCTGTTTGTGAAGTTGAATATGGAGAAAACCGTAGATACTCACAAAAACACATCATCAAATCAAACTCTCCACCCTAACCAGAATGACTGCCATTGGTACGAGGAAATCATCGATGATGATCTCAAGTGGTCTTTAGCCCTCAACAGGTTTTTTTTCTTGATTTTATTCGTCTCAACTTTGGGTTCCCTAAATTTTGATTTTTCTCCGATCTGTATCGTTTTTCTCTCTCTTTTTTTTTTTTTGTTATCGGCAGTGTTCTCCATCAAGGAACTAGTGAGTACCAAGACATTGCTCTCTTAGACACCAAACGGTTTGGAAAGGTTCATTTTCTTCAACAACTTTATCATATGAAATAAAAATTCTGAAGTTTCTTTTTCTTTTGTTGTCAAAAAGAAAAAGATATCATCGTTCAATAAGAAAATATAAGATTTCCTAAATATAAACTATAGACGTACTGTATATGTTTCTAATGACATAAATCAATTATAGGTAGACGATTTATATTTGCCCAAAAAAAGAAGGTAGACGATTTATATAAAATTAAAAATTCAATTAAAGCTCGTCTAATTAAAAAAAAAAAAAATACAGTCTACCAAACATATCATCTTTATTGACAATAAAAAGACATGACACTTGAACTCCACGTGCTTCACAGCCTAAGCATCCTGCAAATACGGATAAGCACAACGTACATACTAAATGCACCATCACATTAAATTTACGCCACTACCCTCTCTTTCACAATCTCTGCATCACTCTGTTAAAAAGCTTTTATAAAAAAAAACATCTACAAGTAATTTCGTAACTATTAAGCCACACAACAAATACCCAGAGCTCACCACAGATCTAAGAACATCACCACCACGTAACAACCTTTAATCATGGACCATGGTTTCGAATTTATGAAATAACCCTTCAGCCATTTACAAAGACAAAGATTCTCGAACTCTCTTTTCTTGTTTTTTTTTTCTTGTCATAAAGAAAAAGAGAAACAGTTCCGGGCAACAAAAAGCCAGTGGGGGATAACAATAATCTACAGTGAAGATGAAATTAAAGAAAAGCTAAACAAAGTTAAGAATTTTTAAAAAGGTCCACAAATTAATACATAATTAAGAAACAACCCCAAGAGTTTTCTTTTGTTCACTTGTCGTTTCTTTTCTTCACCATCTCCTTATACTTGGTAATGGAATCAATCCTCTGCAACTTCAACTGATGCTTGAATCTGTTGATAAAGTCATCAGCTTTCGCATCTACTTCTTCATCAGCTTCTTCCACCGTCGAAACTCTCGGCACTTTAACCGTCGCTGGCCGACGAGCCTCTACGGAGATTTCATCTTCTTGAAAGTGAGAGAATGGAGATTTCGTGCTTGCTGATTTCTTCATCTTCTTTGGAAGCTTCGGAGGTATGATTCCAGCAGCTGGTTCAGTGTCAGATTTTGTCCTAGCGACATGGTTTAGATTGAGTTTACTATAAACCTCTTCAAGACTCGGACTTGTCTCTTCTTCTTCTTCTTCTTCTTCTTGTTCGTGTTCTGGTTCTTGTTCTTGTTTTGACTCAACGGTCACCGACGGTGGTGGAGCTTCGACTATATTGGTGGGTTCTTGAGAAATGTAGTTGTAAAGATTGAAAGATTTGATTCTGTGAAGAACAGAAGGAGATCTAGACAAGAAAGGTTGATACTGTTCGATTGAAGCTGGTTGGTGAGAGTTGTTGTTGTTGTCTTCAGGTGTTGAAGGAGGGAACTCGAGATGAGATTTATCTGGAGAAGTGAAGGAAGAGAAGTTTATGGATTTGAGACGGTGAATCATGGAAGGAGAGCGTTGGATCTGAGTTTGATTTGGGTCGTTGGATTTGGAAGAGAAAGATGAGCTAATGGCGATGGTGCCTATCATTAAGTTGAGGAAGACAAAGAGTACGGTCGGTGTGAACCAACTGTACATCGCCGTTAGTACAGATTCCGACATGTCTAACATGGATTTTGTTTGGTTCTTTGTTCGGAGCTAGAGAAAGGAGCAGAGAATGGGTGAGAGTTTGGTTTTTCTGGAAAGCAAATAGGAGTACTTGTGGGAACTATGGGTAGTTTTGGTAATTCACGTTTTCACTTATTTTTCCAACTTTGTTGTGTGTGTGTGTGTTTTTTTTCCCCTAATGAATAGTGAGATGGTGGAAGACAAAGGAGAGAAGTGGAACATGCTTCTAGAATGTCACATCCACTACAATTTTGTTTGGTCTAATATAGTTTTCATTTTTCTTGGATTTTTTAAGAAAGAATAGTTAGTGATTTTTATGGTAAAACTAAAAGATGTTTCGTTCGTGATTTTTACGATCACCAGTTTTTAAACTCGAAGCTTGTTATTTGGGAGTTACTATATAGAGTGTCTTCTCGGTTCCGGCAATGGTAGAGTTAGGACTCGAAACGTGTCATTTTATCTTTTATTATATGGGAGGACCAATTTGAGTGGATTGCGAGCTTTATTACGCACGATTGACGATTTCAATTTACAACTGCAACAACTTGTTTGTGAATAAATAATGCAAATTCGGAAGAAAAAAAAGTAAGAAAAAAAACAAAAATCTTAAGAGTAAAATAATTTTGGATTAACTTGTTAATATGATCATTGGAAAAAAAAGTTATGCGGTGTTATTGAGATTTTTAAAAATATTATTTGTTTGAAACATTATCATATTCTATGTCATTTTTTAAAAACAAATGGGATAAGTATACAATTTTTCTTCTGTCATTTAACAAATATATGATCAAGTTAATTAGTATCTTCTGTAGATTACAAGGTGAAAGTGACAACCATACAGTGAAAGTGTATAGACAAGCAAAGAATATTCACTATATGGACAAGGAAAAAATAGATGATCACGGGATTCAGCCCTCACCCCACAAAACACACAAGGCTGCGTGCAAGCCCATCTTCTCATTCAAACTCCCGTAAAGAGTTTATCTATGGTACAAGCCAATATATGAAGGAAAACTATGGTACCTGCTGTAGGAACCAAATGAGTTGCCTCCAAACCACCTTGCCACGCCTTACTCAAGCCTGCTCCCATGTTTTTGCTGTGGAAAATAAAATTCTAGTCACCCGTAGAATGCATCCACAAGATCAGGTCGAGATCTGCTGACGAGAGAGGGATAAGGGATTGACCGCTGTAGAATTTTTTTAATAAGGTTCTGAAATCGGTGTGTCTTGAAACTCCGAACATATCATCCTTGGCTACTTGTTGCATCCTTTACTTTGGCATGTCGTAAAACACCAAGGTATGAGGGACCAATGTCGAGTCAAAGTGATCAACTTATTCGTGTTGCACCAGTTACCATGCCAACATACATCCCATCCTTACTTCATATCTTAGAAAGTCAAATGCTATGTCACAGAACTTCCTCCAAATCCATGAACCTTTATTCTCATCCCTTACCTCTCAAAATGAGCCATGAGTCAGTAGGTAGTGCCTGGTCCATGTCACCCACAAAGAAGCCGATAAAGAGAACAAATGTCATATCAAACTCAAGTCAAATACACGGGATGTGTCTCAAAGTCATCGAATACCTAGACCTGACCTCCTTCTTTTTTAGGATAACAAACTTTGTCCCGCGAGACCTTAGCTTTGTGGGGATCATTAGGAGAGCCCGACCACAAAAATGCATTTACATATTTCTTCAGTATTAGCCACATGGTGCCAGTAATTCGAGGCCTTTGTTGCGGCTATAATGGAACTGGCATCAGGGGACAGTAGTGCAGCCTCTAGTATATATAGGCTAAAAAGTTTTTCATAGGATGATTTTTTTCTAATTAGGGAGATCACCATATTGCGTTATGTTGAGTTGACGTAATAACAGTTTGTAACAATTTGTAGCCGAGACTGATAACAACAGTTTGTATGTAAAAATAAAAAGATAATAATCACAGTGTCAAATGTATTTTTTAGAGTAATTAATTATCAATTAATAATAGAAGGTAATCCAATCATTATTTATGAAAATATAATTATAGAAAGTTAGTTAAAGTATAAAAAGATAGTCACAGTTTCAAATGTACCTTGCTTGTCTGTGCTACGTCATTTTACAATGACTGCTACATTTATATTAATCCAACTCAAATTAAATTAAAAGGAAAAATGAAATATAACTAAGATCATCCATTTGTATATAAAAATAATAATAAACATATTTTGTTATGTAGGGTACTAATGGCATCAGTTAAAATATGTAAAACTAAATCTAGAAGTGTTAAAGACAATAATAGCAATTAAATAACACATTAATCTAATGAAGATCCCCTAGCTATAATCAAATCTTTAGTTAGCCCAAGATCAACTTTCACCAAACAATATATTTATATAATGAGAAGAGAACACTCTTAAAAAGAAAAAAGAAAAAACAAGAATCAATAGTTGAGAACAAATGGGTAGGAAGAAAATAGAACTGAAAAGAATAGAATGTCCAAAAGAGAGAAGTAGCAAATACTCAAAACGTAAGAAAGGGATTTTAAAGAAGGCATATGAATTGGCAAAGTTGTGTGATATTGATATTGTCATGATTATCGTTTCTCCCACCAATAAGCCAACCCTTTTCCATACTAGGTATAATCTTTGTTTAAGTATTTTATTCTGTAACCAAAATAATTAAATATTAGAACTACCCATATATACAATCATTTTGCAACTTAGAACAAATAAATTAAACTAAACTATTGCTGTTAATTTTCTTTTTCGATTCTCTTTTTTTCTTTCTGTTAATTTTGAACCTATACAATATACCAAGTATTAATTAATCAATTTACAATAACACATGCTATTTAGGAATCACATGGTAAATCAACTGCTTTTATGATATATGAAAATGATGATTATATAAGAAATCCAGAATAGAGACTCTATTTGTTTGGTGTTTATGAATTAAAACTACATTATTGGCTTATTAAGCGGTAGATCCGTCAGTCAAATTTTGGATAAATTTCGCAAGATTTCATTACAAGAACGGGAAGAAAGGTATGATCTTTTAATATTTTTATTTTAGAAAACAAGTTACATGTATTTGTTTTATTCTTTTTGTTTTACTAAAAAAACTAATTATGCTATCTTTCGTGTTTTATGTACGCGTTTAGGAGAGCACACTCAGTAAAGGTTTGATTTACCCATCACTTTTCGTTTATCATTTAAAATATAATTTTCATTTGCACATATCTTTTTCACATTTAATTGGGCAAATGTTTTGTTATTAAATTAAGTTGACTGATAGGTTTAATTCATAGATAACTCAAAATGTTATCAGCCATGTGGATAATTCATAGATAATTCATAGATAATTCATAGATAACTCAAAATGATAACACATTTTTTTTTTGAAATTAAGCAGATTAATAATTTTTAGTTATGCCCTTGTAAAATATTTAACTCAAAAGATATTTTCAACATCATGAAAAAGTTATGTGATAAAGTTGAGTTATAGTTTTTTAAATTTTTTCTTTTCATTTTAATTGTTTTTAACTATTATTCTTTTAGATTTGACTTTTACTTTTCTCTTGTTTCTATTTTTAATAATAATTCTAAGCATTCTAATGATTCAACAACTTGGTAAAAGTCTTTTTCATATTTTTTTTTATTGAAACATACACAAATTTAAAGCGATATATGTGTGTGCCTAACACTCATTGCCAAATATAGGTACATTTTTTTATTGATTTGTCAAAAAGAAAAAATATCTTATTTAAGATAGTATCAAATTATTTAAATTAATTTTCTTTATTAAAATTTTTAAAAATGTTCTTATCATTATTATTATTATTTTCCTCTTTTTTTGTTTGCTTTGTGAAACCTTTATTTTTTTTAATTGATAGACGGTGAAGAACTTGGTAAACATGAACAATAATGACGTTTCCATTGAAAATGATCATATTTTGTGTGAAAGGTACAATATTATCTATACTCAAACATATACAAATATGGGTTTTCAACATAGTCAATCTAATTATTGCTATATTTATTGCAGAGATGAAGTAATTCAGGTATGAAAATTTCTATTACATATAATATTTGAAAGAATATAATATATATATATATATATTTTACTAAATATTATTATTATTAAACTAAGGATGATAATAAGGTCACTAAACTGAAAGAAATCAACGAGTTGATTGATGAGAAAGAATTAATTTTGAGGTAATAATTTGAGAACACTAATAGAGATACAATAAAAATATGTTGTTCCTTAATTTTAACCGCTATTTGTTTACTAACTTATTAATTTATAAGGGACTGGAAAAGTCCGGATCAAGTTAATGACTTGAACCGACTCAATATCATGGAAAACTATATAGTTTCGTCTCTCTGCCATATCAAAAATATCCTAAAAAAGGTTTGCATGTTACCATATGATAAATAAGCTTTATTTTTAAAATCAAACATGAATATTATTTTACACAAATTCTAAATCTTGTTTCAGATGAAAATCCAAGAAGATAACCAAAATCGTATATGATTTCATAACAGACATGAGACACCTTATTTGTATTTTAAGTGTTTGAAAATCATGTTATGTTTTATATTATATTTCTTCAGAGACTCGTATGTGTATATATATATATATATATATATATTTACCATATATGGTACTGTGATTATTTTCATAATATGATTAGTCTATTATGTACTTCTATTGAATAATGGTGAAGCCTCCTTAAAACTAAAATGGGATGTCTTTACTAATGCATGTTTTTTTTTTAGACCTAGCTATTCCTTTTTCAAAAAAATGCTCGTGGTATTACCTTCTTTCTAACTCATTTCCATCTCAACTCAGCTGATTCCTTTTCATAAACCAAACTACCATATCTATTTACTATAATTATTCACCTAAACGACATTATATTCGACAAATCCATTATCTTTGGATCTAGCATTACCAAACTATCACTTGAGTAATGGACTATATAGATTTTAGATAATTAATATTAGGAATTGCATATTTTTTATTCTTTCATGTTTCATACTTCGAGACTTAGAAGCAAACATACATTCACCTTAAATTTCCTATAGACACAAATTTTGTTGAAGATTTTACATAGACACAAACTTACAATATCAAGACATTATTAAGCATGATGAAGTAGATAATGCCGACGAAAATACATGCCAGCATTCGAAAAACTATTGCTAATATATTATGGAAAGTCAAAGTATTTGATATTATGTTTAGGTTCGTAAGTTTTCATCTTTCCATCATTTTAGCTATCAAAATACTTTAAAAGAAAAATTAGTCTGTTTTGTCTACTATTTGACATTCAACTGATATAACCGCTATGTTCCATCCAATTTGATCCACTTATCCGATTTCGTTGCTTCATCCGCTTTTCAACATTGTTTCCGTTTTGTGTGCTTCTCCATCTGTTGTTATCATTTGAACCTCTAAACTCGAACAATGAAGAACATATTAATATATATATATATATAACTTGGAGATATATATCTAAAATACAAGATTTGTTTCCTACTAGTCAACTCTAACACTGGAGAGGAATATTTCAATGTTAGAGATATGTGTTGAGCATACCCAATATTATTTTTTTTCACCAATTTATCAGGTTTGTGAAATTTTGGCTTTGATCCAATTATAACATAAACTTATATCCAAAAATTAACATATCAACATGTTTATTTATGATATTTTAACTTAAGGGATACAGTAACTATTCATTTTTTAATTGTTTGAAGAACAAAATATTTATTATTAAGTTTAGATTAAAAAATATCTACGAATGTAAGAAAAAAAACTACAAAATATTTAGTATTAGTTTATATATACTTGAAAAAAACCTCTATGATTAGGTAAGTGTAGTTTTCTAGTCTTAAGCTTTGGTGTGTTTTTAGTCAAATGTTAGTTAATCCTCAAAGAGAGTTTATGTACATTATGTAAAAGGGAAAAAACCGAAAAGAAAAAAAAAAACACTTAGTGAAATATTCTAACTCAAAACCATCTTTGAATAAGTGGTTGGAGCAGAGGGAATCCTTACTATCTATGTGAGATCATCCGATTCCAAACCGAGTTTTTAGTTATTTTGTAAAGAAGGCTTGGCAGAAGAAGAAACTGTTAATGGTATCTTACATTACGCTTGCGCCAAGCAAGATGAAGTCAAACTTATCAACTGGTGAGTTGAAAGCTGGTGGAATGTGATGTCCCAGTTAGAATCAGCGTCAACGCTAAGAAGATCTCCCACTTTGTCCAACCTGATCGCGCGTATAGGTGTGTATAAGGACAAGGGAAGAAGAGTCTCTCCACTCGTCAGCTTCTCTACAATATAAGATATGGCTGTACATATATTACCATTTGCTTGATCTCATTCATGTGGAAAGATTATCTTTGATTACGAGCCAAGTTATAAATCAAACTGGAGAACTCCGTGCAAGAAAACAAATAACAAGGCGGCTCCCTTTGGATACAAAATTGTTCTCGGGTACTTTGCGGCTGAAAACCATCTATATTATCTCTTTGGAGAGTGCTTCCACAACACAATACTACGTCACCACTCACCACCTACATCCATCCAAGGAATAGAACTGCATGTATATGCTCCGATATAATCTTCAACTAGAAATTTCTAACTCACCAAAACAGTCACTCTCTTCTCATAGAAGTTATTATAACTGTGACATCTCTCATGATGCCTAACTCCAAGTACCAATTTCAATTAGCCTTTTCATATATATGCAGCTACTTGTCTATCCAAAACCGAGTGGAAAAGTCTATTATCGATTTTCATTTTAAATGACTTATAGTGGCGTTTATAATATTTCCTAAAAATAATTTTCTATCGAAAGACTTCATGTGAGTTTTGAATATCAAACTTTCCTTCACAAAAATAAAAAAAGTGATTATATTTCCTTGTAAGACACTTTAGCATATAAGTTTAGGACTTGGGAGATTCGGCTCAAATATAATTATTATTTAAAACAAATTAATCTATTAACAAACTCATTAAGATAAAAAAAATTAATAAAATACACGAAACTAAATCACGAATCTACGACTTTAAAGGAATTTACTAGAACTTAACCTACGACTTTAACCAATTTTTGTAAAATTGATGCTCTTAGTTTTAATTTATTTAAATTAAAATAAATTATTAATAATAAATAGATAAACATCCCTGATGAGCATGGCCAAGGTCCAGACAAAGAAACAAAATAGAAAACGACAAAACTCGCCGAAAAAGGAAAAAACAGCTCGGATCATGCTGCTCGTCGGAAGCAGAACGGCCGAAGAATTAAATCTGGCGTTCAACAATATCCACAGCTTTGCGGTCACAACGAGACATCGAAAATCATTGACAAAAAAGACCAGTTTCTGTCAGCGATCTCAATCCTCTGTTATACCGAACCCGCCATAGATCTCCTAGAAAACTAGCCACTCCGACAAACCGGTTCTTTGAGAAACAATGAAACCCACCTAACCCCACAAACTTCCACCGTAGCCGAACACAAAAATACTAGAAAAAGCAATGGTGTTTTCAGTTTTGTTACATAAAAAAATGACTAATCACATTTAAAAAGTGTGTTTCATAAACGTTATTGCAACGGTATCTCTTCATCTTGCAAGTGAGACTTTTCTCTTTGCCTCACATCATTGGTTAGATATTTTTTGATTATTCAGATTTTAGGTGTTGGTTGATCTTATTTGCGTTACATACTCAAATTTAATTTTGTAGTACTTCTATAACATTTCGGGGCAATTGAATCTCATAAATTGTCATGTGGATGCATTCATTGCTTCTCTCTTTCTTTTGTTATGTAATAAACCAAAAAAAATAAAAAGTACTTGATATTATTATTAGAGAGAATTACCCATGATAACCCACTTTTATTAATGATTAGCCATGGTAACCTCATTTTATTTTTATTGTTAGACTAACTTACTTTTTGTGTAATAGTTTTCATAACACCAAAACTATCCTTTGTCTTTTTCTTTTTAAAATAAAAATGTCAAATGATTTTCTTTGTAAAATTATTAAATTAAAATCTCCCTTCTAAATATTTATGGAAATATATTAATTGTTTAAGACCTAATTTGGTATTAACATGAGTCAAAGAAACTTTCTTCATTCTCCATGTGCTCGCCGGTTCAAAACGTGAAACATCCTTCTCTTGTTCTCCATATACAGCAAATTCAATCACTACCAACGTAAGATCTCTTACTCCATCTCTTATGCCTTTTTTTTTATTGACTAATTTTAGTTGTTAAGTTAATTGGATTTTTGGGCTGGGTTAATTTTAATTATAAAATCCTATTCTCTGATTTCGTTTCTAGAATTCTCTGATTTCGTTTCTAGAATTCTCTGTTCTAGTTTAGATTAAAACTTCTATTAAACAATTCAATGCTCTGTTATCTGTTCTTATTTTCTGTTTAAGGGAATTTTACTTCTAGAATGACAAACTCTATCATGCTTTTTTCCTTATTGACTAGTTTTAGTTGTTCAAGTTAATTGGATTTCTGGGCTGGGTTATTGTTAATTATTAACCTCTATCCTCCGATTTCGTTTATAGAATCCTCTGTTCTTGTTTAGATTAAAACTTCTATTAAACAATTAAATTCTCTGTTCTCTGTTTTCTGTTCTTGGGGGTTTTACTTCTTTTACTTCTAGAATGACAAACTCGATCCAGCTAAATTCTTACACTTTTATCTATGGATATATTCTATTCTACTTTTCACTTTATCTGATTATTTATTAATTTTATGGATGTTTTACAGGATGGGGGCACAAACAAACATCAATTTAGGATTTCCTTTGCGTTTGTTTTCACTTGGTTATGAACCAAAACCCAAGAAAAGCATCAATTATCACAGTAAAACTGACTTTTTGGAAGATGTGGAAAGTGCAGTTGGAAAAGAAGTGTGGAACAACATCCGTGAATCTCCTATTGGAGTCATCGTACGGTTTGTTGATAATAAATTCACATGGTCTTCTAAGGTTGTTGAATATCTTCTTGCGAAACAACTTGTATGCAAGAAAAAATATGAGATTTGGTGTTTGTTTGGTGATAAACCAGCTCGATTCTCTTTGTCGGAGTTCGAAGAGATCACAGCTTTGGATTGTGCACCTTTTCCAGATGATTGCGAGGTTGACGTAGAAGCTAAACTGCATAAAGAATTGTGGAAAAAGTTGAAAATCAAAGGAAAGACGAATCCCTGCAAAAATGATTTGAGAAGAGTGTGTGAAGATGTTGCTACTTGGTCAGATGACGACGACAAAACTCGGTTTGCATACTTATCTATTGCATATGTGATTTTAGGCTATGATGATAAGAAGCGGCTTAGTTCTCCAATTAGCTCAGATGGTTTTTGATTTGCCCAAGTTCAAAAAATATCCCTGGGGTACAATGGTTTTCAAACAGCTTATTGAGTCTGTGAAACGAATCGATTATAACGCGCAATCATACACGATACATGGATTTACACAAGCGCTTCAAATATGGGCTTACATAATTGTTCCTGGTCTCGGAACAAAGATTGGTCGCCCATCATATGTTGATGGCCCTCCCCTTCTAAAGTTCAAAGGTACAAAGGGGAAAAGTAACATTGATATCCATACCATTGTAGTTAATGATGAGGTATGTATATTGTTACTTGTGTTTTACAATTGTCTTGATTTAATCTATCATAGCTTGAGACAAATTTTATTATTGGTTCTGATTTAATTTGTCTCATCTTGAGAAACATTAATATGTGTTTTACTTTGAATTGCAGAATAATATCAAAAAAGTTATAGTCAAACATTTAACTTCTGCTGTTTGGGAGGATGCTGTTGTTGACAAGGAAATTGATGCTCTTCTTGAAGCCATATGCAAAGAAGGAAGTTTGCAAACTGTTACTTGGGTGAAAGATGGTTCGACTGATTTACAATTGGAAGAGAACATAAAGGAAGAATTATGTGGAAAGGCTGAAGAGGAAAACAGATAAGACGATGATACAAAGATATCATTGAAACGTAAAAGAGAGGTGGATACAATGTCTATGAAGAAGACATTGGATTCAAGAGCATCAATTATTTCTAGTGAATCTGTTGAAACATTACAGTTGAGGATCGACCAACAAACAAAAAAGATTGAGGTGCTTGACGCTCAATTAGAGGCTATGAAAAACCAGCAACAAATCATTGAATTGATGCGCTTAAGAGTTGATCTTCTCGAGAAAGAAATAACATTGTTAAGTGAGAAGTTAAAGACTAATGAGGTAAGTCATAGTAATAAGAATCTTGTTTTGATATATTTTTCTGTTCTTTAATATGAAAATTTTAACACCGCGTAGGTGTTATTTTTCATGGATTACTATTTAATATTTAATTTCATGGTTCTTGTATATGTAGGTTTTAAAAGAATACAAGCTAAGAGATTTTAGCGACGATGAAGAAACTCATGTGGGTGAAATGCATGCTAACTTAGATGTACTAAATGGTACAAGATAAAAAGTGGTCAATTCAGATGAAGAGAGTATAGTGGATGGACGAGACCCAAAAAAAAACTGCAACGAGCAGCCGCAACAATCTTCTCCGGTAAAGATATTTCAACCCACTGCTTCTAATATAGAGACATTTAAACAGATGAAAATCGGTAAGACAATCAAAATCATGGAAACGAACCATGATACTAAAATTGTGCGAGAGAAGAGTAAAAGGGAGACGAAGTCGGGGCCGTCTCTACTAACACCATATCGAGGTACGCAACCTGCTGTAGGTATCACAAAAACAGAAAACCAGTCAATGGCAATTGTTGGACATGGATATGATCCATTTGCACCCGTGGATGATCAAAAATTTAAAGTTTTAGACGATTGGTTACGATTGGACAAGTATGTTGTTTATCTATGTGATTGTCATGTTACTAATGTAGTGATTCTTTTGCATTTTTTTTAATAAGTAAACGTTTGTTACCTTGTAGTGAATACCTTATTGGCTCCTAGCAAAGTGGCGTGGAGTTTTTTCATCTTCTGCGAACTCCTCAAAAGTGGCTAAATGAAGAGGTTATTATTGCATTCAATAATAACGTGTTTCAGTTTTTTCCAAGTATATTATGCTTTCTTATGATAATCTATTATGTCCTTCTTTTAACAGCATATTAACAGTGGCATGAACTTGTTGCGATTAAGATTAATGAAGAATCCAGAAGTGTTTAGAAGTGAGAGGATTGCTTTTACAGATGCTTATTTCACAGCAATTTGGTCCAAAAGTTACAAGGATTTTCTAGAGTCAAAAGCACTTCCTATTTTTCCTAACGGAGCATTTGAATACGTTAGTGGGGAATTACCTGCATTTGCTAAAACAGGAAAGAAATGGAGGACAGAGGTGGATGATATTTATGGTGTTCTCCATGTCAATAAAAACCATTGGGTAGGACTGTTCATTTCTATCCCGAATCGCTATGTTGATGTTTTTGATTGTGGGTATAAAGGTAGTACGAATGAAGATATTGTCACAACGGTGAAGCCAATAGCTCATATGTTAC
>NC_025700.1:24523091-24565710 GCF_000633955.1 Camelina sativa | reverse complement strand
AAACGCTGAGTTTACGCAGCCTCTATCTGATACAAGCATCAAAATGGCTAGAGAGAAGCTTGCAGCTGAGATTTTTGACGAGACAGAGCAAGATGGACAAACAGTCTCTAACCCAATCCCAATTGGAACAAATGACCATGAGTGATTATATCTCTATTGATTTTTCATTTATTTTGACTAGTTATGGCTGCTTCATTTCTATCACAATATTCATATATTTTGTGCGTTTCAGATTTTTACAGACTTTAAATTTACATTTCAAATGATGATTATGCTTTTCAATGATGCTTTGAACAGTCTTCCATATCTAATAATCAAATTTAAGCAGGACATTCATGTGCCTCTATAAAGAACAACAAAAAGAAATTTAAGCAGGACATGCATGTGCAAGATACATAAACGACTCAATATATGTAAAATAAGAGAGTATTACTTGTAAGTTGTAACAACACGTGTGGTAGCCACCACATGCAACTTCATATGAATATGACACTTCACTAAATTAAATGAAGAAAATAATCTGAAAACCAAAGCATAATTCTCAAAAACAATATGTTAAAGCACCTGAAGAAAATAATAATTAAATGTTATTGCAAGTTGCACGATTATGTCCAGCCATTTTACATTGTGAACATGTATGATGTTTATGTAACTTCTGGGTTGATGATTTCTCACATAATTTCTTATTCTTCTTCTTTTTTTTGAATAGTTTTTTACCCATCGCCTTTTCAAGTGCAAAAAGGTATCTTGACTTCTTTGGTCTACCAGCACCACGAATTTCCTCCGGTGGAAGACATCTTTTGTTTGCTATATCAAGCGGAGACTCCAATTCAACATCTTCTGGATTAATAGACTCAACATATGCATTGTACCAATAGATTTTTGTGTAGTAACGATGTATGAGTGTTTCTTCGGATAGATTGGGACGCTTCATAGCAGCAGCAAGAGCGTGTTCACATGGAATCTTATCAATATTATAAACGCGACAAGTGCAACGCATCTATTACAAGTGGAAAAAGGATTTTAGTAAATTAAGTCTTAACATATATGAATTACGAAAAGAAAAAAAAAGGTACCTGTTGTAGATCAACGACACAAGCAAGATCACCGCCAGTGACATGGCTACGATGAGCATCTATGTGTTGCACATAAAGAGTATTGGCAATAACAGTTCTTATTTTCAATGTTTTTTCAACTTTCGGAGTGAACAGAGTTGGTTGTGACATAGCGCGCTCCCGACGTCTCATAAACCACTTTGAAATCAACTTTCGTAACTCATCTAATAAACAAGCAATAGGATATTCACGTGCATTTAAAAGAACTTTATTCATAGACTCGGCGATGTTGCTTGTCATTATACCATACCTATTTCCTGGAAAATTTGCTCGAGACCACAAACGAACATCAACCTTCTCCAAATATGTCGCAAGCTCAGGCTTTTGAATTCGAATTTCATTGAATATCGTAGTGAACTCAGAAACTCTGTAAGCTCTCATGGCTCTTTTTACCAAGATCAATAAACTACTACCTTTGTAATTCTTGAGAAGATTTTGATGGAGATGATATGTACATATTCCCCGATGAGCTAATGGAAACACCTTGCTAATTGTTTTACCAATCGATTTGTGTCTATCAGAAATCAAAACCAGCTCTTGATGGTCGGGGCATATTGTACGTAACTGAGTTAGAAACCACTCCCATGCAACATCATTCTCAGAATCTACAATTCCAAAAGCTAGGGGGAATATCTTACCATTTCCATCTTGCCCAACAGCTACAAGCAAAACACCCAAGAACTTTCCTTTCAAATGAGTCCCATCCACCACAATCACATTTCTTATAAACTGAAAACCATTGATACATGCACCAAATGCAATGAATAAATACTTAAATCTATCTTCTTCATCGCATTCAAGTTCGGTAATTGTACCTGGATTTGCTGCCTTAATTCTATGCAGAAAAGAAGGCAAATCAGCATACCCACTCTCCCATGTACCTCTTACCATCTCACGTGCATGCACTAATGCTTTGTATGCTTTCCAGTAATCAATGTCAATACCATACATTGCCTTCATCACATCCATGATATGCATAGGTCTTATTCCTACACTAATTTTTCCAAATTTTGCCAAATACAACTCTCCAAAGCATTTTGATGTTGCTTGTCGATGACGAGAACACCTTTTAGTAACAGGACATGTATGAATATCTATGTACTTTCGTACCTTAAATTGAGAAGATCTTCTAATCGTTGATGCACGGATCCTCCAAGAACAACCAGGGACATAACAATTCAGCACTAGCAAAGTTTTTGTAGACTTGATGGTTGTATAATCAAAATTCTGAAAAATTGTGATCATACGTAACTTAAACTGCAACTCTTCCTTACTATCATATATTTGCCCTACCCATATACGCTCAAGAGTCTGTGCAGTGGTGTTTAGACCTTCTAAACCTCGAATCATTTGCTTTTCGATCTTACCACTAAAAGACATATCTGAAGAAGACGTTTCATTACCATCAATTGAATGACAATAATATTCGTCTTCGTCGAATTCAGCAAATGTAAGACTTTTTTTCTCATCACCACCACATCCAGCAATTATACCACTTTTGACCTCTTCGTCACAGACATTGTATTGTAAACAACTTTCGACTTCCTCTTCACCACATCCATCAAGAGTGCCACTTTTTTCCTCATCTATACAATATCCATCAAGAGTACCACTTTTTTCTTCATGTTCACCACCCTCATCAATGGTGCCACTTGTTTCATCATTGTTTTTAGTTTCCTGTAAAATAAAAGAATTTGATTAGTAAAGTGAATCAAGAATGATGGAGCATGAAAAGAAATACTACCAAACAAGTCTGCTAAAATTAATATTAGAAGTCTCCCAAAACACAGAATACCATCCACAAACTAACTACAAGTCGGCAGACTAACTTGACAAAATCTATTTAAGAAGTCTACCAAAAATGCGAAGAATTCACCGAAGTCTACATGTATCTCCGCAGACTAACTATAAGTCTAACAAAATATTTTTTTGAAGTCTACCAAAAATACAAAGATTTCACCGAAGTCTATGAATCTCCGCAGACTAACTATAAGTCTGACAAAATATATTTAAGAAGTCTACCAAAAATGTGAAGACTTCACCGAAGTCTATATATCTCCGCAGACTAATTATAAGTCTGGCAAAATATATTTTTGAAATCTACCAAAAAAGAGAAGACTTCACCGAAGTCTATGAATCTCCGCAGACTAACTATAAGTCTGACAACATATATTTTTGAAATCTACTAAAAAATAGAAGACTTCACCGAAGTCTATGAATCTCCGTAGACTAACTATAAGTCTGACAAAATATATTTTTGAAATCTACCAAAAAAGAGAAGACTTCACCGAAGTCTATGAATCTCCGCAGACTAACTATAAGTCTGGCAAAATATATTTTTGAAATCTACCAAAAAAGAGAAGACTTCACCGAAGTCTATGAATCTCCGCAGGCTAACTATAAGTCTGGCAAAATATATTTTTGAAATCTACCAAAAAAGAGAAGACTTCACCGAAGTCTATGAATCTCCGCAGACTAACTATAAGTCTGACAACATATATTTTTGAAATCTACTAAAAAATAGAAGACTTCACCGAAGTCTATGAATCTCCGTAGACTAACTATAAGTCTGACAAAATATATTTTTGAAATCTACTAAAAAAGAGAAGACTTCACCGAAGTCTATGAATCTCCATAGACTAACTATAAGTCTGACAAAATATAATTTTGAAATCTACTAAAAAAGAGAAGACTTCACCGAAGTCTATGAATCTCCGTAGACTAGCTACTAAATCTGCTGATTATCTATAGACTTAATAGTAAATTTGATGATAAATCCAAATCTACCAAAAAACGCAGACTTTGGAAGAGCTCATCTTCACGAAGTCAGCCAAAACATGGCAGACTAATTAAACTTTTCATATTCCACATCAATAAAACTTCTAGAAGAGTTACCTCCATCTCGATGATCGTTGAATACTGGAGATTAAGGTTACAGTTGCGTTTGTTATTCACCATTGATTGTATTCAAAAATCCTACAAACCAAAATCGTATTAATTAAAATTCTCATACAATATGCAATATAACACTGAATCATAGTCAAACTAATTTTTTAATACAAACAGAAGGTTTAGTGACATGGTCGAAGATGAACAGAAGCTTACCGTTTCCACTTCAATGATTAACCAATGATTTTGATGTACTTAAAATTGTAGATGATGAACAGTAGATATCATGGTCGAAGGTTGAAGATGACTGACTATGTCAAACGTTTCATCTTTTTAAAAAATATTTCCTTTTTCATTTGATTCACTTATTAAATTGTTTTCTTTATTAATTTTATTTTCCTAATATTTCCTAATTTAAATTTTGTTTTCAAATAATATTCTGAACATTTAATGTAATATTTTATATGTGATTATTACAATATTTATGTAGTTAGGAAGGAAAATGAATAATATGTGGAGGGATAATATGGTAAAAATATACTTTACAAATCTTTTAAAATCTTAATAGGTTAGTTTAGTTGTTTCTAATAAATTCTAGGTTATTATAGCAAATCTCCCTTATTATTACATAACTAGTAATAGATTTCGTGTAATAGGAGAATCTAAAAAAAGAAGAAAATAATTAGATTCGCCACAGTTTCACACACCACCACCGTCACTAAAGCAAAATAGACAGATCTAAAAAAGAAACAAAACCTTCAGAATCCAGAGTGACCAAATCATCACAAAACCCAGACTTACCCTTCGACCAACCACAGAATTACGATAATGCCACTCTTCTCCCACCGCTTCTCCACCGCATCTTCCAACTCTCCGGCGTCTCCTTCGTACTATAGTAAACCTTCTTCGAAGACCCATAAGCCAAATTCTTCTTCTTCTTCTTATGCTTCGTCTCGTATTCATCTAGCTATCATACTCTTCTCCCTTGTCTCTTTTTTCATCGGAGTCGCCGGAACTATCTTCGCAATCTCCTCCGCCGGAGAAAGACTAGGAGGTCCTAATTCTGTTTATCGATGCGGCGGATCTAAGGACACTTCCCGGGTTGTGTCTGCTTCAAGAAAGCTTGGAGGAGATGGTGGTACTGGTGGTGTGGTTGTTGAAAGACGAAAGCTCTTAGGGTTTGTTGGGATCCAGACTGGTTTTGATTCTGGTGATCGCAGAGCTTCTTTGAGAAGTACTTGGTTCCCTTCTGAGCCTGATGCTCTTCTAAGGTATCTAAACTCTCTTATCTTGTGTCTTAGAATGATACATTGCTTTCAAAATCTGAAAATGCGGGTTACTTCAATCAGTGAGATTCATTGGTTTCTATAGTTAAGTATCCGTAATTGTATGATCTTGTTCCTAGTAATATGTAGTAAAACATAGCATGATTAGATTTTGTCACCTACAAAGTCTTCACCTTTTCAATTTTGATGTCATAATGTTGTGTTTGTGACTCTAATGATGTCATTAACTTTAGATGTTATACTGGGTGAGTATAGCATGATGGGATTTTGTCACCTTTAAAGTATTAACCTTTTGATGTCATTCGGTTACTTTGGAGTGTTGGGATTATAGACTTGAGCGGTTTAGTCAATGTGGAAAATGCAGTCAGATAAGATAGTTTTGATGTTTTCTTAGTTACTTGGAAAAATGTATGTTCCCCCAGGATTTACTGGTTTTAGAGTTTCAGCAAGGCCATCTTATTACTAACTCTTTGCATAAGTCAATATTATTCGAATCCAATGTTGTGTTGTTGTTGACTGGAACTCAGGTTGGAACAAGCGACTGGATTAGCTTTTAGATTTATCATTGGACGGTCAAAGGATGCAAAGAAGATGGCTGAGCTTGAGAAGGAAATAAAAGAGTATAGAGATTTTGTGCTTCTTGATGTCGAGGAAGAATATGTACGACTTCCCTATAAAACGTAAAAATCCTGGTTTTAGGCACTCATCTTCAGCCCTTTTTTTTTGTTGTAATTCTTGGTTGTTTTGCATTTTTATCAATGACTGATTCATGTCTCCTCCTTCTAGGTTGGCTTACTTTAAAGCAGCTTTTAAACTCTTTGAAGCTGATTATTATGTCAAAGCGGACGATGACATTTATTTGAGACCAGGTAATTGAGTGTGAATACTCCGTTCTGTGTCATCTTCTGCATCATCAAAATAGTATTCAAACTCTTTTTTGGCTTTTTATTCAGATCGACTTGCGACGCTTCTTGCCAAGGAAAGACTTCATTCACAGACATACATTGGCTGCATGAAGAAAGGACCTGTTATAACTGACCCTAAACTAAAATGGTACTATTAGATAGCTTGCTCAACATCCGTGACTGTAATTCTTTGCAGAGTTTATCATTTTTGGTGACAGATGTATAATTGTTCAGGTACGAGAAACAGGGCCATTTGATTGGGAATGAATACTTCTTACATGCTTACGGACCGATATACATTCTTTCAGCCGAGATAGTGGCTTCACTTGCAGCAGCTCGTAATGGCAGGTTTGAAATGCTTTTGATTTGCCCTACTTGCAGATTCTGATATTCAAATCTCATTAAGTTATCGGTGTTTTCATATCAGCCTGAGGATGTTTAATAATGAAGATGTAACCATCGGATCTTGGATGCTTGCAATGGATGTACATCACGAGGACAATCGAGCTTTATGTGATCCTCATTGTTCCCCTAAATCCATAGCAGTTTGGGACATCCCCAAATGTTCAGGTAACATAAATATGGTTTCTACATAATAGCAGTCACAAGAATCAGTTAGTCAACCTTTCTTCTCAAATCCTTTAGGCCTTTGTAACCCGGAGAGTCGGTTAAAGGAGCTTCACAAGACAGATATGTGCTCCAAGAGTCCGACATTGCCTTCCGATGACGTCGATCAGTAGTTTGTTTCAAGAGTTGCCCTACTTGACACTTCTTGATACAGTTCTACAGAATATATGATCTCACAAGCACTAGAGTTCCGACATCATTGGAGCTGTATAGGGGAAAAGATGACTTCATAGTTCTTACGTGATCTGATTCTATAGTTGTTGCTAGATGTACCACATATATATACTGAAACTATATATTATAGACAGATACCTCAATATCCTTTTTTGTAAAATTAGACTTATGTGCCCAGTATAGGCACTGGGAGATGATACAAGTGAATCTGGTTTGATTTGTAAAAGAGATCTCATTCAACCTATTATTTAATTTGTTTCAGATCACATAGTACTGTCTGGTCCACTCCACCTGTTATTGCTTTATCACACGAGATAAATCACATAAAAGAGAAAATAATGACAGAAAATAATGGCATTATTTTGAAGATAACTATAGATTTATATTTCACTTCACATGACTGAGTATCAAAAATGTTGATATGGCCGAGTTGGTCTAAGGCGCCAGATTAAGGTTCTGGTCCGAAAGGGCGTGGGTTCAAATCCCACTGTCAACATCTGACCTTTTTTATGTTCTAGTATGTTTTTGTAGCTGATTTTTCTTGCAAAGGGCAGAGATATGTAATGAGATTTTATATTGGTTAACGTATATGTAGTTATTATCCCCTATGTATTATTTATTTTTCTAGTAAAAACAAAATTCGAAAACTCTTACAAAACCATAAATAAAATTTGAGGAAGAAGAAATATAATAATGATCAAACTGTGAAATGCTAACTTACAGTATGTGATACGCATTACTAGGTTGATGGGAAATCTCTTTCTAGGGTCCCCAACCAAACAGCACTAACAAAAATATGAAATTTAATAATTTCCAAAGTATTGAATCTTTTGATTTTCAGAAAAAGAAAGAGAAAAAAAGTTGCAATATGTTGGAGGAAAATGGTTCTGTTGTCAAATTATGAACAACGAAGGAACCCTACATTTATGAGATAACATCTCTGTGAGACACATCTTGCCACATATGTTTATGTAACTAGGTGAACCAAAACAATCATAAGATGTATTTTTTTTTTGGGCATCAAATCATAAGACGTTTGTAATAATATTTTAGTAGTTTACTAGTATTAATCCCATACTACGTACGGGCCAAATGTAGTTTCATAGTGTTTTTTTTTTTATAAAAAACGTTACTGTGATTACATGTTTATCAAAATTAATACAGTAATCAAAACTTGAAAAAAATAGTTTCTCAACATTAATCAAACTTATAACTTGATACTTACAAAATATCTAAAAAACTATGTTATACCAAACATTAATGTATGGTCCTTTCACAAAAATCAACATTAGCCTACATATTTGTAAATCACCTCAACACTTTCCAGAATGCCATATAGGCAATGATTGTTTAGCAGTTTTTAATTGGTTTCTAGTTTTTGGTTTTTGGTTTTGGCTTTTAGTTTTATTTTTTTTATAATAGTTTTTGATTTTTATAGATTTAAGTTTTGCAAAATTTTGAATGGTAACTTGTTTAGTTTTTGGTTTTTCTATATAATTATTTTTAAAAAATTATTATATTTTAATTTTTAGTTATTGTTTTGGGTTTAATTTCTATTTTTTTTAAAAGTGTCACGTGAATTTTTTATAGAAACCCACGAAACTTGATTTTTGGATTGTATGAACAAATAAACAAAATCATTTAAAATCTGGTTTTCCTACTTTTTAGGAAATCTATAGCCATTCAAGGAGATATGTGTATATTCTTTTTTTGTTGTACATGGCAAAATGTGCGTCAGGATCTAAATGGTGTTTCATGAATTTGTGCTTAATAAAAACAAAAGTTAAAAAAATTGTCAAAAAAAAAACAAAAGTTAAACAACGATTATTACTTTGAGTTGGTCATGATCCAGACCTTTTTTTGCTAAACGATTTGCTGTGGAAGTGTTCTTCTTCCGAATATATTTTCCACGAAACTTTTAAATCGAAGCATGTGTCTTCTATATATATACCCAACGTCCCTCAGATTCTCACGTAAATTATCTTCACAAAATCAATAGCCAACAAAGAAAAGTGATACAAAAAAATTTATAATACAAAACTTACTATATAAAGTGTCAAAGCAATTAAGATTTTTGGTTTATTGGTTCACTGATTTTTTTTAAAAAACCTACCAAAATTATCCGAACAAATATTCGGGTTTGAATATTGGTAATTTCGGTTCTTTACATGTTTACAGTTTGTGGAAATAATCTATTCGATTAGGTTCTAATGTCAATTCAAAATAAATTTTAGCATAACTCTACGATATTTGATTGAAGTTTTTAAAAAAAATATTAGGTAACCATCGAACCAACCTGATAACCGAATCCATAATAAAACTTGCGGGTCAGTTCATCTACAATAAATCGACCCTTAACCAAAATGACCAAACAACATCGGATGAGTAAGTTATAAAAAACCATCGGTTGAGTGGGACTGATATTTCAGTTCGGACAAATAACGACAGCATGAAGTATGGAGAGCTGTACTAATGTACTATGACTACGATAGTCGCAATAAATGTACTGTACCGATCATTCTGACTGTTGTAAACGATTTAAAAACCTGACCTTAATTACTATACCAACATTTTACAAAATTTCAAGATTGTGATGTACTCAAAATTCCAAATAAATCATCAAAATGCCTGCAGCCGCAGTTTAGATTTTTTTGAAAAGTGATAATGAACATGTATGTTCAAAGATATTGCTTCGATGCAAAACATACGTGGAATCTATGCAAATAAATTTGTTCTTTTCTGTATAGTTGCTTATTTAGTGGTTGTCACCAACCCCTTGTAGATCTCAAAACCATATAAATTATCATGTTTTTTATTTTTCTAGAAATCTATTTAATAAATAGTAACATTTATAATCATTAAACAAATAATCACCAACCTCGAAACTATATAGTATATATAAATATATTATTATCACTGCCATTGCATCAGTGTGTCTCTCTACTCATTCAGATTTGCATCTTTTTTGTTTTTGGTTATGGAGCGTGCAAGGAGACTTGCTTATAGAGGGATCGTGAAACGTCTCGTCAACGAGACGAAACGTCACCGTAACAACAACGAATCCTCTATTCTCCCGCCGACGACGGTTACTCCCTCAAGGTATGTCTCCTCCTTTCTCCATCGCCGTCTTGATAACACCGTCTCCGTCGTTGGCGGCTCTGTACCCGGGACCGGGATGAATCAGCACCAAACACGACCGATCTCCGTCGATGCTTTAAAGCCAAGCGACACTTTCCCACGGCGTCACAACTCCGCGACACCGGAGGAACAAACACAGATGGCGAAGTACTGCGGATTCGATGATCTCAGCAAGTTGATCGACTCGACAGTTCCGAAATCGATTCGGTTAGGTTCGATGAAGTTTTCTGGTAAATTCGATGAAGGATTAACAGAGAGTCAGATGATTAAGCATATGAGTGAATTAGCTTCGAAGAACAGAGTATTCAAATCGTTCATTGGTATGGGATACTACAACACTCATGTTCCTACTGTGATCTTGCGTAACATAATGGAGAATCCTGGTTGGTACACTCAGTATACTCCTTACCAAGCTGAGATTTCTCAAGGAAGACTTGAATCTTTGCTTAATTTCCAGACGGTTATCACTGATCTCACTGGTCTACCTATGTCCAACGCTTCGTTGCTCGACGAAGGTACCGCAGCTGCGGAAGCGATGGCTATGTGTAACAATATTTTGAAAGGGAAGAAGAAGAAGTTTCTGATTGCTAGTAACTGTCATCCTCAGACGATTGATGTTTGCAAGACTCGTGCGGACGGGTTTGATTTGAAAGTTGTGACTTCGGATCTTAAGGATGTTGATTATACCTCAGGGGATGTGTGTGGTGTGCTGGTTCAGTACCCTGGGACTGAGGGTGAAGTGTTGGATTATGGTGAGTTTGTTAAGACTGCTCATGCTAATGGTGTTAAGGTTGTGATGGCTACGGATTTGTTGGCTTTGACGATATTGAAACCGCCTGGGGAGTTTGGTGTGGATATCGTGGTTGGATCGGCTCAGAGGTTTGGTGTACCGATGGGTTACGGTGGTCCTCACGCTGCTTTCTTGGCTACTTCACAAGAGTATAAGAGGATGATGCCTGGGAGGATTATTGGTGTTAGTGTTGATTCTTCGGGTAAGGAAGCTTTGCGTATGGCTATGCAGACTAGGGAACAACATATCCGTAGGGACAAAGCTACCAGTAACATCTGTACTGCTCAGGTATATATTGGCTATTACCAATATAGAAGCAGCGTCTTCTTGTCCGGTTACAAAATTTTTATAGATTTCACCTTTTTTACGTTGTAGGCGTTACTTGCAAACATGACTGCCATGTATGCTGTATACCATGGACCGGAAGGCTTAAAATCTATTGCACAACGGGTTCATGGTCTCGCTGGCGTATTTGCCTTAGGATTGAAGAAACTGGGAACTGCACAAGTCCAAGAACTTCCCTTCTTTGACACTGTCAAAGTAACGTGCTCAGATGCACCTGCAATTTTTGATGCAGCAGCCAAGAAAGAGATCAATTTGCGTCTTGTGGACTCCAACACTGTGAGTTTGTTCATATACAATTTGTTTCTCTTTGAATATCTAGAAATGATTATTTTAGTATTGATGGTTTTTCTTTTCTTATCGTTGAAGATTACTGCTGCTTTTGATGAAACAACTACCTTGGATGATGTCGACAAACTTTTTGAAGTGTTTGCTTCCGGCAAGCCCGTGAGTTTACTTTTGACTAATACCCATTCATTTCACTTGGTCACTCTTTTTTCCTGTTTGCTTGAAATACTGTTTTCTCCAACTCTTCATTGTACAAGGTTCAATTTACGGCTGAGTCTCTTGCACCGGAGTTTGACAATTCTATTCCTTCTAGCCTAACAAGAGACAGCCCATATCTTACCCACCCAATCTTCAACATGTATATTACCCTTCTCTGAATCTTGGATCCTTTGTTGCCTTGTGGGTTATTATTAAGTAGCTAACATTAATTTCTTTTTTTTCTTACTGATTAGGTACCACACGGAGCATGAGTTGCTTCGGTACATCCACAAGTTACAGTCTAAAGATCTATCATTGTGCCACAGCATGATTCCACTAGGATCTTGTACAATGAAATTGAACGCCACTACCGAAATGATGCCAGTCTCATGGCCAAGTTTCACCAACATGCACCCTTTTGCTCCTGTTGAACAGGCACAAGGTTATCAGGTGAGGCCACATATTTTTGACTTTTCTGTCTGTAAATTTGAAACATGAACTGATTTTTGTTTCACTGCTTGTAGGAAATGTTTACTAACTTGGGTGAGCTCTTGTGTAAAATCACTGGGTTCGACTCTTTCTCACTACAGCCTAATGCTGGTGCTGCTGGCGAGTATGCCGGGCTTATGGTTATCCGTGCATATCATATGGTAAAACCTGAATTCAGTTTCCCTATTTCTAATATAAACTTACAGTCCAACAAAATTGGTGAATGAGTGGATGAATGATGCAGTCAAGAGGAGATCATCACCGAAATGTATGCATCATACCTGCTTCTGCACACGGGACAAACCCTGCTAGTGCTGCCATGTGCGGAATGAAAATTGTTGCCGTTGGTACTGATGCTAAGGGAAACATTAACATTGAAGATTTGAGGAAAGCCGCCGAAGCCAACAAGGACAACTTAGCTGCCCTTATGGTATGTATTTTCTTCTGTCACGTTGTAGATATAAAAATTTATTATCTTTGGGTCATTCCACTTTCTGATTATGCAACATCTGTTTGAATATCAAGGTTACATACCCTTCAACTCATGGAGTTTATGAAGAGGGTATCGACGAGATCTGCAATATAATTCATGACAATGGAGGCCAAGTTTATATGGATGGTGCTAATCTGAATGCACAGGTATGGTTATTCTGCTGGTAGGTTTAAATGTTGACTGAAGATTCCAGAAGTTGTTAAATCTGAGAATGTTTTTTTGGGTTTCCAGGTGGGTTTAACTAGCCCTGGTTTTATTGGAGCGGATGTTTGCCATCTCAATCTCCACAAGACTTTCTGTATCCCTCACGGAGGTGGTGGTCCCGGTATGGGCCCTATCGGTGTGAAGCAACATTTGGCTCCATTCCTACCTTCTCACCCTGTGGTTAGTGTTTATTGTCGTCTGTTTTGACCGCTAATTTATCTTTCTCATTTATTCGGTTATCTGCTTTCTTGTTCTTACTCCATTTACTCTGCTACAGATACCTACTGGTGGTATCCCTGAACCTGAGCATACATCCCCGCTGGGAACCATTGCTGCAGCACCATGGGGGTCTGCGCTTATCTTGCCAATCTCGTATTCTTACATTGCCATGATGGGGTCTGGGGGACTCACTGACGCCTCTAAGATTGCAATTCTGAACGCTAACTACATGGCAAAGCGTCTGGAGGTACCTTTCTCCTGTTCTTGCAACTCTTTTAAAAAAGTGACTTCTCTCTCTTGTGCATTTCTCACTTATGTTTTCTTGTTTTTCAGAGCCACTACCCAGTTCTTTTCCGTGGTGTCAATGGAACAGTCGCTCACGAATTCATCATTGATTTGAGAGGATTCAAGGTATGTTTCTTTAACTCGTTTGAGTGGATGCTCTCTTTCTGGGGTTGTAGATGATGAATCAGTGTCTTGCTCAATGCCTTCAGAACACTGCTGGAATAGAAGCAGAGGATGTGGCTAAACGGCTGATGGATTATGGGTTCCATGCACCAACAATGTCTTTTCCTGTCCCCGGAACGCTTATGATCGAGCCAACCGAAAGCGAAAGCAAGGTAATAATGCCTTGCACGGCAAATCTCTCTAATCACTCAGCTCTAAGTCTCTCTAATATATGGCTTCATAATTTGTATGTACATAATGTTGCAGGCTGAGTTAGATAGGTTCTGTGATGCTCTCATCTCGATCAGGGAAGAAATTTCACAGATTGAGAAAGGAAACGCTGATCCGCACAACAACGTTCTCAAGGTAAAGAAAAATTGAGACTGCAATGTCAATTCAGACTTGCTCTCTTGTTTGATACTAATGAACTTTATAAAACAAAACACACACAGGGAGCTCCACATCCTCTTTCATCGCTGATGGCAGACACATGGAAAAAGCCGTATTCCCGTGAATACGCAGCCTTCCCCGCTCCATGGCTCCGCTCTTCCAAGTTCTGGCCCACTACAGGTAATTAAAAACTAAGAGTGGCGTTCGTTTAATGTCTATGTTCATTTCCATTGAATACACTTGGTTATTGGTAAGTCATTTCAAAATGTAAAATTGTCTGTGAAACAGGGCGTGTGGACAATGTGTATGGAGACCGTCATCTGGTGTGCACTCTCCAACCGGCAAACGAAGAACAGGTTGCAGCTGCAGTGTCTGCTTAAATGAAGCCACTATGAAACGATCCAGAAACAAATTTTTACTTACGGCTTTTACTTCTCTTCCCAGCCTCATCATCATTTTCACTTTCACTTCATGTACAATGTACTGTGTACATACGTTAGTCTTAAGTTATCCTTCATTTATCTAATAAAATATATTTCTTTTTGGTTCCACGTTCTTATAAATTAAATAACCTTTTGAGTCAGCCGGATCACCATCGCGGTTATATTTATGACATGATTTCTTTGGAAAATAAGTGTGAATTCTTAGGCTACTTTAAAAGTATGCTCATTAGTATGAATTCTTTCTATTGCCGTGTTTATATGCTTAATTGTAAATTGTACGTGAATCCTACTATATTAATTGGGAAGTACAAATATAAAGCTAACCTTAAAATGTGTAAAAAATTACATTCACTTACCATTAGAAAAATTTAATTAATTATTAATAAACAAAAACGTAGACAGATCAAATTAAATAAAATCTACAAAAATAAATAAAATATATTTGAATCTAAACGAATTTGTATTTGAAAAGAAATATTATTAAAAATTTAACAGCTAAGATTTTAAAATTTTTATTTAATAAAATCTACAACAACAAATTTTATCAACATTTTTGCCAGAACGGATTTAACTTTTTATCAAAAATCTAATCAAAGAAAATCTATACCAGTTTTGTTTAACCACTTATATTTTAAAAACTAATACTTAATATAATAACAAAATAAATTATTATAATTTTTTAAACAAAAAAAATTCAACCGATATAATAACAAAATAAATTATTATAATTTTTTAAACAAAAAAAAATTCAACCGCACGGTTAGTACTTAGTTACTTACAATTTAGTTGATATTGTTTGTCATATTCTTTACCAGCTTCAAATTCAATTTACAATTGATTTATCGTAAAAGTGTATTTTTAAAAACCAATATTCTAATAAAATTATATATGAAATAGTAAAATGAAAAAAAAGTAATGGATAACGAAAGTCAGGTATTGATTCATTTTAAAAAAAAATATTATTTATTACTTTTTTCTAACAACGACGAGAATTTGGTTTTCCAAGTCGGACACAGGCGAATAATAGGTACCAAATACTTATGTCTCATCCATGTCATTTGTTGTTGCAGTTTATAATTAGAAATTTGGGTTAAATAACCATAATTTTAGGTTTTATGTACAAATGTTGACCTGTAGTATATCATTGGTTGCATGTAGAGTAAAAAGTGGAAAGGTAAGTGACAAAAAAAACAAATAAAAGGAAAAGAATTTCTGGAGCAGTTACTTTTCTTTCAATTTTTTTTTTTGTAGAGTTAAGTTTAAACATACTTTTCTACTTTATTTATATTTTAACCTTTGATTTAGATAATGTGATCACCATGGTGGTTGTATTATTACTTATTTCTCCAACCTCTCTATTAGTGATAGACAAAAGAGAGCTCTTTATCACATTTTCTTTGTTTTCTCGTACTTTTCATGATCCAAGTTGCGGAGTTTTACTTCCCTTTTAGAGAGTAATTTTTGTTCTTCTTTATCCCTTCAACTAAATAGTAGATTGGACCTTATATGATCTAAAATAATTAGTCTGTGAACTAAAACCCCCACTGTCTCCTAGAAATCAAACTCTCTATGACTCTATCTAGCTAGTCACGTTAACATATTGTGACTAACCTTCGAGGAGTTCTTATGTGGAAAAATCAGGTAGTCCTCCTTGTGATTGTTATATCTACTACGATATTGACATAACTTGTTTTTTCTTTCAAAAGTCGATGGGAGGAGTGAATCTTTATAGAGCCTTGTTCTGTATTTCCTCCCACAAACAAACCACCCTACCTTATGCTTTATCAATATTTTTAAGTTTCAACGTTATTCCAAAGTATGAATTAGTCATGCGAATGATCTTGAATATATATGATGAACAGTAAAATAGTTAAATAATTGTCTATATTTAGAAACACTAAAAAAATTAACTACATCTATAGTATAAGATGCATCTGAAAACAAAAATTATATTATTTGATTAAAGTCAAAAAATTTTACTGGCATGATAAATTTGATCTATGCATTTAAGTGTTAATTTGATCTATGCATTTAAGTTATTCCAAAGTGATAAATTTGAATTTAGAGTTTAATTTTGCAAGATTAGTTATGAAATATAGTGTTAATTTTGAAATTTTAGAGATGTTGTGCTAAATTTAGAATTTTGATGCTATTAATGAAAATCTCTTAAAAATTAATATATGCTTTTATGGCATTTTATACATGGAATCGCATGTTAAAATGATATCCAAGTACGATTAGCTAAAATAGAGGAGTAATTCTCATTGGTTAACCATTAACCAGTCGGCAGATGAACACGATTTTCCTCAAAAAACATTAGCACGAATGATAGATATACAAAGACCATACCTCAAGGAGATTCTCTAAATTCTTGAAACCGTTATGTCTGTCATGGAGATAGAAGCGATTATCAAATTGCCAGAGATACAATATCACTTTTTGTCGGTAATAAAGAATAATATTCATATATATATCTTTACTTATCAAACTGTTATTTGTAACGGGAAACGGTAATCAATACGACATTTAAAAAATTCTTTAATCAAACCGTTATTTATAACTAGAAATCGTAATCAATACGAAAAAAAATATCGACAAAAAGTTTGGAATTTTGAGAAGTTTTCCAAACATTAGGAAACTATATGATGTTATTTAATATCAAATTTTAATATTTAAACTTATATTTTCGTCACAGCTACTCAAAATTCAAATATTATACTTCTTAGCTCCCGATTTGGATAGTAAAAAAAAAAAAGCAAATATTCTAAATTTTTTTACCTGTGTTATTTTATTTTATTTTTGTTTGTGTTCTTCTATGCAAAAGTCCTTTTGTTTTTTTGCTTAAATATTTTAATTTAGATTTTAATACTAATAAATTAGAAAGTGCAGTAATTGATAAACAACCAAAGGTTCATTGCATCTTCCTCGTTTCTCCAATGCATTTCTACAACTGGAAGAAGAAGAAGCGTTACTTCAACAAAATTTCGTATATAAAAGTCTCCTCCTTTGTCTTCACAATTCACAAGGCCTCCGTTTCTTCTCTGAGCTCTCGCATCACTTTAAGCGATTCTCTCTTACTCTCCGCCCCTCGGCGTCGGAGTTTCCAACAGGTGAATCGAAGCACACACACTCCACTCATCATTTTCCTTAATTTTGAGCTTCTCTCTTGTGATCTTGTGGTTTTTTAGATCTTGGGTTTTTGTTTTTGTTTCCGTAGATTTTGTGAAATTTACTGAGATACCCACATTGCTGTTCATCCTGAAATTTTGATTTAGACTCAAATTGGGAGATTATCACCGCATGGCTTCTTATAAAGGTTGAAACTTTAGCTTCATTTTGATCCAAAGATTTAAACTTTTGATTCTTTTTGAATGTTTTAAGTTCATGGGGGTCTTGTCTTTTCTTTGGACTAATGATGAGACCTGCTCCTGTGCTATTATTAGTAATATCTCGTGGAAGAGTTCCTATGATGATGATGGACCTGAAACGAAGTTATGATGTTGAAAAAATGGTGTTACCGTCCTTAATGGAAGATGATGATCATGATCATGATCTATGGCCGCTTAATGAGATTGACACAAGGAAGTCGAAATTCCCATGCTGTATTGTCTGGACTCCTCTCCCTGTTGTCTCTTGGTTGACTCCCTTCATTGGCCATATTGGACTTTGCAGAGAAGATGGAGTCATTTTGGACTTTGCTGGTTCTAACTTCATCAATGTTGATGATTTTGCATTTGGTCCTCCTGCTCGGTATCTCCAACTCGATAGAACCAAGGTATCAGTATATTTGCTTTATGTATTCAATGGTATCTGGTTTAAGCATGCATGGTTTATGAAACTGTATCTAAGATTAGATAAGACCTTTTTTATTCTTATACTATGTTGACTGTATCAAATGTGTTGGGTTTGTTGCAGTGTTGTTTACCAAGAAACTTGGGTGGACACACTTGCAAGTATGGGTTCAGACACACTGAGTATGGGTCATCAGTTACATGGGATGATGCACTGAGCATGACCACTCGTAGCTTTGAGCATAAAACCTACAACCTCTTCACCTGTAACTGCCATTCGTATGTTGCACACTGTCTGAACCGTCTTTGCTATGGAGGCTCGATGGAGTGGAATATGGTGAATGTTTTTATTCTCTTAATGCTGAAAGGGAAATGGATCAGTCCTTCATCAGTTGTCCGGTCATTTCTGCCATGTGCTTTGGTCACATCTTTGGGCGTAGCGTTCGTCGGCTGGCCATTCTTGATCGGCCTCTCCTCATTCTCGATACTACTCTTCGCCTGGTTCATACTTGCTACTTACTGTTTTAAGAACATCATTTGTTGAAGCAGTAAGAGAGAAATATAAAAATTAAAAATATGATGTACACCAAATAGTTATGTTAATCCTAAGTACTGTTCTCTTTTCCTTTCGGCACCATTAAGCTTTCAACTCCATTGAGTAACCCTTATTTTCTTCTCCCTAGATTATTCAGAGCTGATGTCAAAAAAAAGAAACTAAAAAAAAATGATCATTCGGAGGTCGAGATGACAAGTTGAGTGGGTTCGACGACATAATGAATTATATTGTTACATTTATGTTGAGTTAAGTTATTATAAAGAAATATCGGTTACAGGCAATCAAACCCGGGTCTCCTGGTCAGCATTTATACAAAAGAAACGGAATACTTAGTGTGTTTTAGTGATCCAGATTCCAGATTGTATATATAAAGTACATACGTATGTAATAATCATACTCGAGTTGAGCTAACGAGGTATGTTTGTTTTGCATAAAGTGATATATAGTAACTGTTGGTTTAGGTTTATAGGTACCATATCGCTTCGGATGATTCGAAAACGAGGGTATGCAAAAAATCTTCAGGGAGATTCGACCTCATGAGAATAAATATAATGGGTAACGTGACAAATGATCAAGAGTTAGACGTCCATTGATATGTGACAAATGATCAAGAGTTAGACGGAGCTCCGAGGACACTTTTGACGAAATCGTCCAAAACTCTTCATTGGCCTAGGCAAACCTAATACATTTTCACAAAAGTATGCAAGTTGATTTCGCAGAAGGTAAAAATGATGTTTATAGTGAACAGTATTAAACGTGGATGATGAAATAAGAATAACTCTAATTATCTCCATTTTGTGTCTTTAAAAAAAACTAGATAAACTAAACAAGAGGCAATGGAAGTGGACTTCGGATGCATAAATGTTTTTTGCAGTCCAAAATAATGTAGATGTGTTGTCCAAAACTTTGATAGTATTGTTTTTGAAGGAAAAAAAATGTATATGTTATCAATTACAAGATAAAAGTGTTACTATTGATACTTACTAGTGGTGTTAAAAAACTTACAGATGTTAGTGAAACACAACAAAATAAAATGTTAAGTTTCATTTAAAACAACTGATTAGTAGAATATCCAGTTTCATGTTTATACATCAATGGTAAATGGTAATACTTCAATTGTAAGATTTTTCACATTTTTGGTAAGAAATTTAAAAAAATTCAAAATAAAATTGAAAACAGTTTCACAAAAGGTATTAACAATGAAGAATAAAAAGAAAATGCGAGAACTTTCAGGTTACGTTCTGCAATAAAGATTTTACAATTCAGTCACACAACTGTCGTCAGCTATGTATTTTTATTCGGTCAGAAAGTTGTTTGTTTTTATTTTTATTTCACACAACAGTGTTAAAACTTTTGGTACAAGTAAAACAGAAAAATCTTATGAAAACATCATAGAGTTAATATCATATGACAAAAGAGTATACTGTTCTCTACTACCTAAAATGTTATGTTGTTAGAGAGAGACCTCTGGAAAAGTAAAAACATCATAGGAATTTCAGAACCATCCAAATCAACACCAGTCACGGTTTGGTGGCAACCTGCCAAATCTTGACCATCCCATCATCACTGGCCGAGGCAAGCAACCGGTCGCCCTCCTGTTGCATGTTACAATCACAAGCTCAAAATCATAGCCAACATAAATTTCTGGTTAAAACTTAGCCATAACTATATGAACTTGAGCCAATGTAAGTCGAGTAATAAATGACATCATCTCTCTGACCCTAAGACAAAGCATCAGTTTTATGTTCTAATTTCTCAAGTTACATTTATAAGATGCCGTATAGACTACTTCATTATTTCAACCATGTATAACGTATGAAATAGTATGCAGTTGGGTCTATTACTTCATAAGAAACATGGAACTTACACCGCGTGACCATTGGACACAGTTTACATCATTGTCATGTGCTTTATTTTTCTTCAGCAAAAGATTATAGGAAAGTCCATCAACCTGGTACACAAACAAATGACTTTAAGTTCAAAGATAAAGCAGAAATGTTTAATTATATAGTGGTAAACCATTGGCAAGACTAGGAAAACTATAAGTGCTGCCTGCATTTGGTTTCTTGTATTGTGCTATGTAAGTTGGAACGATACAGCCAAATTCTACTTAAGTACGCATTGAGATAAAATATCAGTTTTGAAGTGAAGTACTACAAGATGAAATTATCTTACAGAGTCATGGCTGTCCACAAACAACCGTATAGCATCATCGCCTGCTCCACTGGCAATAATGTCATCCCTGTCAAAATTTTGAAAGAAAAATATAAGAAAACAAAACTTATGAAACCCCAAAAGATATATAGTAAACTTCAGGGAAATTTTACTCAGTGTGGTCTCACGAAAGATAATTGGAGGAGGCAATATAGCTTATTAAAATGGTATGAAAATCCCTAATCTGGATACATTTGATCAGATGACTGGGAGTGCAATTATCAGGCACAACAAAGTTTTTGCTTTTAGGCTGGCAGAGTTAGAAACTAGGATTGGAAACATGGTGACACCATGCTTTAAGAAACCAAACCCTTTAAAGGTGTCAATACCTTGACCAGTGAGCTGAGTATATGGTACGGTCATGATAACCAGAGAGTGTACAAAGATGAGACCTGCAAAGTCCGAGCAAGTAAGGATTACATTAGTAAAAGTTGGAATAAAAATTTCTTGGAATCTTGCAGGCTGTGTATTATGTCAACTCGAAACAGTAAGAAACGAACAAACTCAATTACATGTAAACCATTATATTCTCACCAAGGTACATATTCTTCACCAGACTGCATCCTGGCAATATCTGTCCCCCATATCTTCAAGGTTCGATCATCACTGCAAGTACACATTCAGCCAAGCCTGCTATGGTCAGAACAATAACCCAGAGACAGATTACATTGCTTCAATAATGCCTATGGGAGACAAGGGGAGAAGATTCACTAACCTACAAGTAACCATCTTGTCCCCTGTAGCGTTAAACGAGATGGCCCAAACCGTAGAGGAGTGACCACTGTGTGAAGAATAAAGGCACATTAATCTACTATAACAAGTAAGAGCCTAGTAAGAACAAAATCGAAAGCATATTAAAAACACATGGGTAGAAGATATACTTGTTAGATTCACCTAAGGTTTGGACACATTCAAACTCACCATCACAATCTTGAGACCACCAAACCTGTTAGTAGCACGCGACTAACGTTGTTAAAATACAATTTTTTTTTTCATTTTTTTGTGTAACAGTTTCAGGTTCTGCATCACTAAACCTAATATAGTATTCTCATTACCTTGATGGTGTCATCATAACTGCAAGAAAATAACACATCCATGGTGGGATGCCACTGAACCATCTTCACATCTTGTGTATGCTCACTTAATACTGCAGCGCACTCATATTCATTCCCTTCAAGCACTTCCCAAATCCAGACAGACTTATCTCTACTACATGTTGCCAGGTATGAACCAGATGCATTCCATGATACACTTTTGACTTCGTTTTCATGTCCCTGCATACAGTTATCTAATAAGATTCTACTAGCCAAAAAGTTTCCTTCAAAGCAAATAAACAGTACAAGAAAACCACCAAAAACTTTGAGCATAATGAATACTGAATTATGAAGTAAAGCTAAAAAATCCATGAGACTAATAGTAGTAACTCCGATAAGCCAAGGAGGATCTAGATAACGGAACAAAGATTTACAAAGGAGATGGGTTGCTTCAAGAGGAGCTCAGCATTACAGATCAAGTGACAAAGTCAAAAGAGCAAAAAGGAGCTGTGATGGTGATGCTTTCAGGTTATCAAACAAACTATAACTACAGATCAAGTAAGCAAAAGGTCAAAGGAGCAAAAAGGATAGATGAAGCAATTCATGTTATTGATGGAACAACAACTACAAGTCGAGGATTGGGCTAGAAAAGTACCTCCAAAGTGGCAATACACTCAAAATCAGATCCATAATTCTTCCAAATGCCAGTGGTACCATCGAAACTTGCAGTGGCCAATAACTCTCCTGAGGGTGACCAAGCACACGACCTCACAGTTCTTGTATGCGTTTCTTCCAAAACAGTCTGAGCACTCACAATATACAATGACAAGTTCATTACAATCAACAAAGCTTTAACTAACACAACAGTGGTCAACAAAAACGTCCTAACTCACTGGTCTACTCCAAGTTCAAGGTCAAGTTAAACCCTTTATAGAATCGGAACAAAACCCACAAATTATAATGTAAAACTGACCTAAAGAATCAATAGATTTCTGTAAAATTGAAACTTTTCTCGGTAAAAAAAAAAAAAGGTTTGAACTTTCTTGAAGAGAAAGAAAAGAGATAAGAGATAGAGACCTTACAGGTCCAGGAGCGAGAGAGGGAGCTTTGTTCCCAGATACGAACGGTGTTATCGCCACTGCAAGAAGCAAGAATCGGAGAAACACCGTCGGCGTGAGATGAGACTGGGTTCCAAGCTACGCTCCAAACCCGATCGGTGTGGCCTTCGAGCTTCTGAATCTCCACTAGCTCCAAGTTCTTCTCCATCAAATCCATCTATGATCTATCTCTAATCTACCGATTGAGCAAACTCCAAGTTCCAGAATGGTTGGTTCGGTGGGAAGGACTAAACTTTTAGGGCTAACCAGAAAACAAAATGACTCTCACGATAAACAACAAGAGCTTGAGGGGGTATTTCACAATTTAAAGAGAATACTGCACCTTTTTACACTTTTTTTTTTTTTTCCAAGGCAATTTTTTTCCAGTTGTTTCAAAAACACACATAAATCGTGGATAAAATTACACAAATTATTNTGGATCTAAAATATATACTCATTGATTACTATATACACGAAATCAAACACTAATTGTTTTTGGTTTAAACTTTGAGTNAATGAAAAAAAAAACACAATTTTTCCAATTTGTACAGTATTTTCATTAATCATTTGTGTTTTTCTAAATAATTTATATAATTTTCTCCATATTATATTTTGTGCTAGCACAAAACATTTTCGTCTTTCCATTCCATTGGTCTCTTTGTTCACATAGTAGGCACAAACTATTGTCTCAGAAAATAACCAGTTTTCCCATTAATTTAGTTACTTTTTTGTTTTTTGGGCAAAAAATTTAGTTATTACCCTTTGTTTTACATATAACTTTCGAATGTGCTTATACCTACATAAACTAATTTGTAATTTGAATTTACCACATAAACTATATAAATGTGGCCAAAACCAACAAATCTAGAGGTCTGACCGTTTGAGTCTTGTACATTGCATTCCATGAATATTTAGTAACGCTTTCGGAAGTGGTTTGAAAGTTGGATGAAATCGTTGATATAATATCACAAAATAAAAATTTAGTAAACTTCTCAATGAGCTTGAATCGATATCGTGGGTCAGAGTACTTTGGCCCGGAAAAAGCATCTCAAATAGCCCTTCTTTTGTAGTAAGCCGCTCGTACCACTCCTCTAGTTCAAGTAGTTCAAAAATTAAGCTAGTTTAGTTAATCGATTTCAAGACAAGTTTACCTCCCCTTCAGCCCTTGCTTCTTTGAAAGTGCTTTCCTTTGAGTGAAAGTAGCATAAGTGCATTGGTCACATACGTCTGCACACCAAAAGCCTCGTATGCAGATCTTAGTGCCACCATCCATCTGCTGAATTTAATGCATTAATTCTTCATGGCACCCGGGAACTAGTACCATCATCTCCTCATCAAAAGATTGTTGTGGGTCTTATCGGGTTACCAATTCATCAGCAGTCTCGGATAAAATCCTGGGTAATATTAAAAAAAAGGAGGGACAGATGATAAGGCTATTGACTCCACGGAACAGGGAGCAGCAAATGTGGCTAAACATTTAATAGACTCGTTTTTGATAGTTAGTTATCTCAGTATGACTAGTGACACATTGTCAATTTGTAATACTTAAATATAAATTTAGTAAACTTTTGTGTATTTAGTAAATAGTTATCTTAGCTTGACTAGTGGTGGTGAAGTAATATTTATATTTAAATTAAAGTTGTGTGTTATTAATTAGTATGTTATCTATTCATAAAATGGCCAGGTGTCGGCATTGTATTATATGAATTAAGGGAAACCAATTATGTGTGTGATTTGTTAAAAATAAATTTTAAAGTAAATATTCTTTATAGATTTTTTTCTTTATTTCATATAAAAGTAATAAAAAGTGTCATTTATCTAGTTGACATAAAATGTTAGGCACCAGAAAACAATGATTTCTTTACTTTTCAATCTTATATTGATTTGTATTTACTTGTTAAATTTCACTCTTTTTTTTGGCTAATAAAATTAAAAAAGGTGACTAAAGCAAAGAGGCTTTTTTGATCAAATGAGTAAAAGATATGCTCTAAGAGAAGCTTATAAAAAGCCATAGAAATAACACAACTATGCACTCAGAATCAAATATCAATTTCTACTGTTTGAGACAAAAATCCATTGTTTTCACTTTCCTTTGAAAATCCAAGTACTTTTCTCCCTTTTGTTAAATCTATGGCTGAGTTTTTTTTTCTATTGTTTACTATTTCATGATTTATCATATCAATCTCAGATTAATCTCATTGATCTATTGAAAATTTGAGAAAATTGTTTTTGCGGTGACCAGTATGTGAATACATGGTTCAAGAACTCTCTTATACATATATACAATTCAAATTTTGTTGAATACTATTTTCTCATGTATTAGAGAAAATTGGTGTTCTACAACATGATTTAATGCACCACGTGACTTAGTTTCGTTTATGCATATTGTCTTGGTGATGATTGGGCTGAGATGTTTGTTGTTTAGCGCTTCTATATATTGGATCTAAAATATATACTCATTGATTACTATATACACGAAATCAAACACTAATTGTTTTTGGTTTAAACTTTGAGTATGCATCAATTTTGATTCCACTAACCTCATTAATGAGATGATCAAAAATTCACAAATTTTTATGACAAATGAATATAGTTCATTTATGATTTCTTGATCATCGTTATGTTTTTTTTTTTTTGGGATTTATTTATACTGTCGCTTAATTAAGATGAACGTTATTTGTGATTAATGTAGGAATCAAACAAGAGAGATGCCTAAAGAAAATCATGCAATGTCTGCGTCAAGCAGCATGGTTAGAGTATCACCATACCCGCTTCGCTCTTCTAGGACTAACAAACACAAGGCATCTGAGTGGCCTATTGCGAGTCATGAATGGGAGGATGTGCGGTGTGTGATATGCATGGAACCGCCTCACAATGCTGTTCGTTTGACATGTTCTTTCTTTTCAAGTGGATGTCGTCCTTACATGTGCGACACGAGTGTTCGTCACTCCAACTGTTTCAAATCGTTCCAAAAAAACATTAGAAATAATCACCTAGGCCCCAAGACCCTACACTGCCCTTTATGTAGAGGAGAAGTCTCTCAGACGACAAAAGTGATGAAAACTGCAAGAAGATTCATGAATGCTAAACCGAGGTCATGTCCTGTGGACAATTGTGAATTTTTGGGGACGTATACTCAACTGAATAAGCATTCAAAAACTGAGCATCGTGGTCATATCCCACGAAAGGTCGATCCACAAAGGCAATCAAGGTGGGATATGTTTGAGAGACATACTGCATACGTTGATATCATGACCGCAGCTGGGAATCCGCATACAACCGAGATGGTGCCTCAACAGCTTCCATCCAATCATCATCATCCTCATGTGTTGCAGGTGATCGTTGATGGAACTGTGTGGAATATTATTGATTCGAGTCAAGGGAGGAGCGGATCTGGCCCCGCCAACTATGTCGCAATGCGATTTCAAACATTGGGCGTGTATCGCGGTGGGATTCCGTGAAGAATTCTAATTTGTTTTAATGAATACCCAAAAATAAAAGTTTGTGCAAAATGTTAATTAATTTCTCAATATGTATTTTAATTTCATTTAGTTGGATGCGTAATGTTAAATATTCTAATTTATAAGTTTTATGCAAACAATATCATTGTTGTCAAGCTCATATCGTCTGTTCCAAAGTAGGCATGGGCAAATTATANCCAATTCATCAGCAGTCTCGGATAAAATCCTGGGTAATATTAAAAAAAAGGAGGGACAGATGATAAGGCTATTGACTCCACGGAACAGGGAGCAGCAAATGTGGCTAAACATTTAATAGACTCGTTTTTGATAGTTAGTTATCTCAGTATGACTAGTGACACATTGTCAATTTGTAATACTTAAATATAAATTTAGTAAACTTTTGTGTATTTAGTAAATAGTTATCTTAGCTTGACTAGTGGTGGTGAAGTAATATTTATATTTAAATTAAAGTTGTGTGTTATTAATTAGTATGTTATCTATTCATAAAATGGCCAGGTGTCGGCATTGTATTATATGAATTAAGGGAAACCAATTATGTGTGTGATTTGTTAAAAATAAATTTTAAAGTAAATATTCTTTATAGATTTTTTTCTTTATTTCATATAAAAGTAATAAAAAGTGTCATTTATCTAGTTGACATAAAATGTTAGGCACCAGAAAACAATGATTTCTTTACTTTTCAATCTTATATTGATTTGTATTTACTTGTTAAATTTCACTCTTTTTTTTGGCTAATAAAATTAAAAAAGGTGACTAAAGCAAAGAGGCTTTTTTGATCAAATGAGTAAAAGATATGCTCTAAGAGAAGCTTATAAAAAGCCATAGAAATAACACAACTATGCACTCAGAATCAAATATCAATTTCTACTGTTTGAGACAAAAATCCATTGTTTTCACTTTCCTTTGAAAATCCAAGTACTTTTCTCCCTTTTGTTAAATCTATGGCTGAGTTTTTTTTTCTATTGTTTACTATTTCATGATTTATCATATCAATCTCAGATTAATCTCATTGATCTATTGAAAATTTGAGAAAATTGTTTTTGCGGTGACCAGTATGTGAATACATGGTTCAAGAACTCTCTTATACATATATACAATTCAAATTTTGTTGAATACTATTTTCTCATGTATTAGAGAAAATTGGTGTTCTACAACATGATTTAATGCACCACGTGACTTAGTTTCGTTTATGCATATTGTCTTGGTGATGATTGGGCTGAGATGTTTGTTGTTTAGCGCTTCTATATATTGGATCTAAAATATATACTCATTGATTACTATATACACGAAATCAAACACTAATTGTTTTTGGTTTAAACTTTGAGTATGCATCAATTTTGATTCCACTAACCTCATTAATGAGATGATCAAAAATTCACAAATTTTTATGACAAATGAATATAGTTCATTTATGATTTCTTGATCATCGTTATGTTTTTTTTTTTTTGGGATTTATTTATACTGTCGCTTAATTAAGATGAACGTTATTTGTGATTAATGTAGGAATCAAACAAGAGAGATGCCTAAAGAAAATCATGCAATGTCTGCGTCAAGCAGCATGGTTAGAGTATCACCATACCCGCTTCGCTCTTCTAGGACTAACAAACACAAGGCATCTGAGTGGCCTATTGCGAGTCATGAATGGGAGGATGTGCGGTGTGTGATATGCATGGAACCGCCTCACAATGCTGTTCGTTTGACATGTTCTTTCTTTTCAAGTGGATGTCGTCCTTACATGTGCGACACGAGTGTTCGTCACTCCAACTGTTTCAAATCGTTCCAAAAAAACATTAGAAATAATCACCTAGGCCCCAAGACCCTACACTGCCCTTTATGTAGAGGAGAAGTCTCTCAGACGACAAAAGTGATGAAAACTGCAAGAAGATTCATGAATGCTAAACCGAGGTCATGTCCTGTGGACAATTGTGAATTTTTGGGGACGTATACTCAACTGAATAAGCATTCAAAAACTGAGCATCGTGGTCATATCCCACGAAAGGTCGATCCACAAAGGCAATCAAGGTGGGATATGTTTGAGAGACATACTGCATACGTTGATATCATGACCGCAGCTGGGAATCCGCATACAACCGAGATGGTGCCTCAACAGCTTCCATCCAATCATCATCATCCTCATGTGTTGCAGGTGATCGTTGATGGAACTGTGTGGAATATTATTGATTCGAGTCAAGGGAGGAGCGGATCTGGCCCCGCCAACTATGTCGCAATGCGATTTCAAACATTGGGCGTGTATCGCGGTGGGATTCCGTGAAGAATTCTAATTTGTTTTAATGAATACCCAAAAATAAAAGTTTGTGCAAAATGTTAATTAATTTCTCAATATGTATTTTAATTTCATTTAGTTGGATGCGTAATGTTAAATATTCTAATTTATAAGTTTTATGCAAACAATATCATTGTTGTCAAGCTCATATCGTCTGTTCCAAAGTAGGCATGGGCAAATTATACGTTTCTACCCAAATTACTCGACCTGAAAACCAAATATATATGCACCCAAATTATCCAAAATACGATTGTATATATAAAAACATTAATATTTGTAACTATAATTATATATACATAAAAAGGTAATATCAAAGTCAGATTATATAACTATAAAGTGAATCACGCTCTTAGGTTTGGCGGAGGATATCTCGCTGCATCATCACTCAAGTTACAGCCATATATATGTTGCTGAGTTCACTCATAAGTGAGATAAAGATAAATTAAAGAACCTTTTTCTTGTCCAATAGTTGTAGCCAGCTACCACTACAAGATCGACTGCTTGACATCGTAGGTGTATCAAGATTCACCAGCTGGGTTTTCCATGATTAGCCAAAGTGGACTCAAANCAAAGAGGCTTTTTTGATCAAATGAGTAAAAGATATGCTCTAAGAGAAGCTTATAAAAAGCCATAGAAATAACACAACTATGCACTCAGAATCAAATATCAATTTCTACTGTTTGAGACAAAAATCCATTGTTTTCACTTTCCTTTGAAAATCCAAGTACTTTTCTCCCTTTTGTTAAATCTATGGCTGAGTTTTTTTTTCTATTGTTTACTATTTCATGATTTATCATATCAATCTCAGATTAATCTCATTGATCTATTGAAAATTTGAGAAAATTGTTTTTGCGGTGACCAGTATGTGAATACATGGTTCAAGAACTCTCTTATACATATATACAATTCAAATTTTGTTGAATACTATTTTCTCATGTATTAGAGAAAATTGGTGTTCTACAACATGATTTAATGCACCACGTGACTTAGTTTCGTTTATGCATATTGTCTTGGTGATGATTGGGCTGAGATGTTTGTTGTTTAGCGCTTCTATATATTGGATCTAAAATATATACTCATTGATTACTATATACACGAAATCAAACACTAATTGTTTTTGGTTTAAACTTTGAGTATGCATCAATTTTGATTCCACTAACCTCATTAATGAGATGATCAAAAATTCACAAATTTTTATGACAAATGAATATAGTTCATTTATGATTTCTTGATCATCGTTATGTTTTTTTTTTTTTGGGATTTATTTATACTGTCGCTTAATTAAGATGAACGTTATTTGTGATTAATGTAGGAATCAAACAAGAGAGATGCCTAAAGAAAATCATGCAATGTCTGCGTCAAGCAGCATGGTTAGAGTATCACCATACCCGCTTCGCTCTTCTAGGACTAACAAACACAAGGCATCTGAGTGGCCTATTGCGAGTCATGAATGGGAGGATGTGCGGTGTGTGATATGCATGGAACCGCCTCACAATGCTGTTCGTTTGACATGTTCTTTCTTTTCAAGTGGATGTCGTCCTTACATGTGCGACACGAGTGTTCGTCACTCCAACTGTTTCAAATCGTTCCAAAAAAACATTAGAAATAATCACCTAGGCCCCAAGACCCTACACTGCCCTTTATGTAGAGGAGAAGTCTCTCAGACGACAAAAGTGATGAAAACTGCAAGAAGATTCATGAATGCTAAACCGAGGTCATGTCCTGTGGACAATTGTGAATTTTTGGGGACGTATACTCAACTGAATAAGCATTCAAAAACTGAGCATCGTGGTCATATCCCACGAAAGGTCGATCCACAAAGGCAATCAAGGTGGGATATGTTTGAGAGACATACTGCATACGTTGATATCATGACCGCAGCTGGGAATCCGCATACAACCGAGATGGTGCCTCAACAGCTTCCATCCAATCATCATCATCCTCATGTGTTGCAGGTGATCGTTGATGGAACTGTGTGGAATATTATTGATTCGAGTCAAGGGAGGAGCGGATCTGGCCCCGCCAACTATGTCGCAATGCGATTTCAAACATTGGGCGTGTATCGCGGTGGGATTCCGTGAAGAATTCTAATTTGTTTTAATGAATACCCAAAAATAAAAGTTTGTGCAAAATGTTAATTAATTTCTCAATATGTATTTTAATTTCATTTAGTTGGATGCGTAATGTTAAATATTCTAATTTATAAGTTTTATGCAAACAATATCATTGTTGTCAAGCTCATATCGTCTGTTCCAAAGTAGGCATGGGCAAATTATACGTTTCTACCCAAATTACTCGACCTGAAAACCAAATATATATGCACCCAAATTATCCAAAATACGATTGTATATATAAAAACATTAATATTTGTAACTATAATTATATATACATAAAAAGGTAATATCAAAGTCAGATTATATAACTATAAAGTGAATCACGCTCTTAGGTTTGGCGGAGGATATCTCGCTGCATCATCACTCAAGTTACAGCCATATATATGTTGCTGAGTTCACTCATAAGTGAGATAAAGATAAATTAAAGAACCTTTTTCTTGTCCAATAGTTGTAGCCAGCTACCACTACAAGATCGACTGCTTGACATCGTAGGTGTATCAAGATTCACCAGCTGGGTTTTCCATGATTAGCCAAAGTGGACTCAAATAGTGGTTGACAAGAGATTTTAACATTGGTTTGGTTGTAGAGGAATTCAATGGTTAGTTGAGTACATTAGATTCCTTCCAGTTTCAATCCCAACAATAGAGACATTCGCATATGGATTTTTGTAACTGACTCTCGGTCCCAAAATTTTTGAATCAGTTGAGAACTCGTAAGACAAAGCAAAACTGGTGTTATTTTGTTTGGTTCATGCCACGAATACCACATTTTGTTACCCATAAAAGACTTGTGATCTATCGACACAGCACGTGCCTAAATGAGTTTGTATCAACCTTGTATTTTGTGTGGGGAGCCAAATAAGAACAAAGATAATTTGGTTTTTTGCTTGCCACAAAACTACACAGTTCTATGACTTCTGATTGAGTAGTGGACGATGTGATTGGCGAACATGTCGATCCGAAGAGACTGGGAACTCTGAACCAGATGACATTAAACTCATTTAACATTTCACCAAAAAAAGAACAAATCGCCAAAACAAATAAAGATAACAGATTTGGAAGACTCCCATGCCATCCAATCCTAGTGCCATCTTAGCTAAGAATGTTAATTTGGTTTGAAACCTTATTAAGTAAATGGGAATGTTATATGAAACTATATCCATTTAGAACTATTTTGTCAAATAAAGTTAAATGAGTTTATCTTGTAATACCCAAATGAAACTAGAAATAAATGGACAACTCAATAAGATCCATTTATTAATAAAATATTCAATAATGATAAATGAAAAGGAGAATTTTGCTAACTAGCTAACCTATTTATTGTGTCCAACGGCTTCCAGAACTCAAACTCTCAAAGGGACTCTCGGTCAATGCATTTTACTATATCTATAAGCAACTTATCCTCTTCATCTTATTGGTTAGTATGACTTTGACTTGGTTGGTTGCCACTTGCCAGATTACACGACGCTCCCTAACGGGTTGGCTAATCTAACTTGGGGATGACTCCCCTTACACGAAATAATAAGATTATTTAAAACGACCTACTAGAAATCATAATTATGAGATTCGCATGAATGGACTTTAATTTAATTATTGTTTCCTAGGCATTAGTAAAGTGATTATTGACTAATTGTTGCCGTTTTAGGCAAACCTTTCCTTTAATGAATACTATATGATAAAATAATGCAAAACATGACCAATAATTGATCAAAGTTTATGGTTCTTTATTAAATACTAAAACTCAGATTCAACAAGCTAATACTTACTCTACTCATTGCTTCTCTAAAATTATTTAATGAGTTTTGCCCTTGTCTTTAACGAATTAAATGATATCTTTTAATTGCACTTAGTTTTATGGAAAAATGTAGATGCAAACAATATTTCTAATACTTTAGAGGGGTTATTGGTTATATGATTTTAATAGATTTGGAAATCTAAACAAAAATAATGTGTTATTCAATCATTGATTTTAAAATATTTATCAAAATTAGGTGTTATTGGTTATATAATTTACAAATACTTGTTAAAATCCCATGTTATTTATTTAATGAATTGTTTTTGGATTTCAAAATCCATAGTATGTTTTAAATGGATTTGAATGGATTTGAAAGTATAAAATAGAAGAGTTCAAATCCAAGGATAAAACATGTTATTTCAAAATCCATGTATTTTGATTTCTAAAATTTACAATTCCATATGGATTTAGAATCCACCTCTCCGATAACAGCCTCTTAATGTCGAAAAAAATTACTTCAACCTGTTTATAGTTATTATCAAGAATCTGCATGCAGATGCAAACAATATTTAATTGCAGGTTATTATCAAGTTTTTTATGAAGAGAAAATTATTTGGCTTTTTCTGTTTTCAATTTCAAAAACTTTTTTATGTGTTCATGTTTAGTTGTGAATTATATATCTTGGTGAAAACGTTGTTTAGTTTTCTTTTAAATAACCATAGTGTGAATCAATACTTCATAAATTTTGTAGTACCCAAATAAATTTTTTCTTAGACTGCAGAGGACAGGTATGAGGTATGTTTTCTCGTACTACAGAAATAACCATAGTTCTATAATAGCATTTTGTATTTGGGTAATGCACTACGTTATCTCTGAATCGGCTAGTTTTTTTTTTTTTTTTGGTGAACGAGACAATATCTCTTTGTGTTTTATCCAAAGACTAGAAAAATGAATTACATTAGGAGGTGTCTCGGGAGCGCAGTCCAACAATCCAATTCACATTATTCGGACTCGGCTCTAATAAATGAAAACTCAACGGTAAAATAAAAACATAGGAAGCTACCCCATCAGCAATATGGTTTACTTTTCTATACACATGTAATATCCCGACTATCCAGTCTTTAGAGAAAAAGTCATGGTACACTTGTAAGAATCCCACCACCAACTTAAAGTCCACCTCAACCTCCAGCCTATGAAGATTCATTCCCCAAGCTAAGTACAGACCATAATAAACCTCGTAACTCCGCTAGAGAAGTCAAACATATACCAATATTCAGAGCAAACCCTTTACACCATCTCCCTGTATGGTCTTGCAAAACACTCTCGACTGTAGCCAAGCCCGGACAACCATGCACTGCTCCATCCGTATTAATCTTCATCCATCCCTCCTCCAGAGCTTTCCATGCAATCATCTGCTCAACCCTGACCATGTTACCATCCCTCGGCTGATGAAGACTAGTTAGAATTAGAAACCATAACCTTTTCCTTTAACAAAAAAAAACATAACCTTTTTCCATAAACGTAAGTGAAGACAAATTTTTTTATGGATAATTAAATTAAGTGCTTTATTAAAAAGATCAAACATGGAACATCTATTATGGTAATACCTAATTATTAAATACATGTGCAGTACTACTAACCTTCCCACGAAATCAATGAATAATACAGAGAATTTTGTTAACTACAAGACAAATTATCCCAGCTCTGACCACCACTTTTCCTTTTGAAACCCAAAAGAGTGAGTATGCGGATTTTATTTAAAATATTTTGTTTTTACTTATTAGAATTTTTAATTTCCAACAAAATTTTAATTTAAATAGCATTTTCTAACACTTATTTATCTATGATAAACTGGAATATGTATGATATATGCACGTATGTTGATTACGAGGAGGTAGTTGGATCCGGTCTGAACGTGTACTAACTCTGTTCACTAAAAATAATTAGTACTCCTATTTGCCAAAGCAAAAGCAGTCAATATTAGCTGTATTATCTTATTTAAACTTTACTAAAGCTATATATAAACAAGCAATTATGTTTTACTCTCGGTTGTCAAAAAAAAAATCACATTAAAAGAATATTATATTATTTCGCTTGAAGATTAAAGATATTGAGTTTAAACTAAATTTACAATTCCATTTTAAATATTATAAAAATAAAGTTAGCACGAACTGCTCGTGTTTTATATCATTTCGTTTCATATGTAAACAATGTTCTTTCGGTTTATTTAACTGATTTTTTTAATAATAGAAGTTATTGAAAAAAAAAAAGTTAAGTCACGGTGGTGTATGCGGGGGATACCGCCTGATCATGGGCAAGGTTGTAGCTCCAAGGATACAAATGATGTCTCACAAGTCACAATGTTTTTCATAATAAATAAATAATTTGATTGACATATGTAGATGTCAAATTATTTTTGTTTAGAACATATATATCGGTTATCCATAAATGTGATCTTAAACGTAACTCTTTGATAAAATGGGCTTATAAAGTAAGAAATGATCGAGTATTGTTAGTAATGGACAATAAACACACACAAAAGGGATAAAAGAACACCCAAAGATTTGTATGAATATAAAAACGCACAGCTACCAAAAACAGAACTTGTCTTTTATTCTCATCTCTTTCACAAACCCCCCCAATCTCCAACAAGAAGAGACCTCTCTTTCTTCCTCTCTCTCTCTCTCTCTCGTATAACCCTAATTCTCTCCACCACAGAAGTCACACGTGTTATCTCTCTTCATCACCATGAGCTCCTCCCCGGTCGTGAAAGGCCTGACCGACGAGGAGCACAAAAACCTCGAACAGGTTATCAAAACTTACCATCGGTTCGAACCAGACCCAACTACTTGCACTTCTCTCATAACCCAACGCATCCACGCTCCCGCCTCCGTGGTTTGGCCTCTCATCCGCCGCTTCGACAACCCTGAACGCTACAAACACTTCGTCAAAAGCTGCCGTCTTATCTCCGGCGATGGAGGCATCGGAAGCGTCCGAGAAGTGACCGTAATCTCCGGCCTCCCAGCGTCCACCAGCACCGAGCGGCTAGAGTTCGTTGACGATGAGCACCGCGTTCTGAGTTTCAGGGTCGTCGGTGGCGAGCACCGGCTCAAGAACTACATATCAGTGACGTCGGTCAACGAGTTCTTGAATCAAGATTCAGGTAAGGTCTACACGGTGGTTCTTGAATCTTACACCGTTGATATACCCGAGGGAAACACAGAGGAAGACACAAAAATGTTTGTGGACACTGTCGTCAAACTCAATCTTCAGAAACTCGGAGNAGAACACCCAAAGATTTGTATGAATATAAAAACGCACAGCTACCAAAAACAGAACTTGTCTTTTATTCTCATCTCTTTCACAAACCCCCCCAATCTCCAACAAGAAGAGACCTCTCTTTCTTCCTCTCTCTCTCTCTCTCTCGTATAACCCTAATTCTCTCCACCACAGAAGTCACACGTGTTATCTCTCTTCATCACCATGAGCTCCTCCCCGGTCGTGAAAGGCCTGACCGACGAGGAGCACAAAAACCTCGAACAGGTTATCAAAACTTACCATCGGTTCGAACCAGACCCAACTACTTGCACTTCTCTCATAACCCAACGCATCCACGCTCCCGCCTCCGTGGTTTGGCCTCTCATCCGCCGCTTCGACAACCCTGAACGCTACAAACACTTCGTCAAAAGCTGCCGTCTTATCTCCGGCGATGGAGGCATCGGAAGCGTCCGAGAAGTGACCGTAATCTCCGGCCTCCCAGCGTCCACCAGCACCGAGCGGCTAGAGTTCGTTGACGATGAGCACCGCGTTCTGAGTTTCAGGGTCGTCGGTGGCGAGCACCGGCTCAAGAACTACATATCAGTGACGTCGGTCAACGAGTTCTTGAATCAAGATTCAGGTAAGGTCTACACGGTGGTTCTTGAATCTTACACCGTTGATATACCCGAGGGAAACACAGAGGAAGACACAAAAATGTTTGTGGACACTGTCGTCAAACTCAATCTTCAGAAACTCGGAGTTGTCGCCACAGCTGCACCTATGCATGATGAATGATTTTCAAGATTCTTTTCTACTCCTAATAATAATTATTCTTATATTTCCCTTCGGTGATTACTGATTATTTACATAATATTTGAGTTTTTTCATATGACTATTGGAAGCAAATGTTTATTTCGATTCCGTGAACGAACCTGTTGTTGCATAACGCATATCAGTTCTCTGTTTGTTTTCTTCAATAAATGGCAAATCAAAATTTCTGTCATTTGATTCTGCTTTTTCACAAATCTCTCATCAATATATAGATATTAAATTACTTTTGGACAAGTTTTAATAATGTATTGTATACTTCAAATTGGTATTTTATACTCTTAATTCTGGTAAGTTGGTATATAGTTATCATTTCTCGTCGAAAATGTTGGAACTAGAAGTTGTTTATTTTCACCTTACCACACAACCATTCTTCTTGTTTCTTATTAAGGTAAATGTTTCTATTTGTGCTAGTATTGTTATCATATCACCGTTCAAACATAGTCCACTATATTAAAAGGTTGTTAAAAAACGGTAAGCATTGAATTGCAATTATTGTATTTTTCCAGTTAGTACAAAATAATAGTATAATATTTTTTTGTATCACAAAAGGAATCTAATGGTCTATATTCGTGTAGAAGTTCTTTTGCCTTTCATTTGTTTAAAGTGCTGGAAAAGAGAAGTGAGTCACATTATGCATGCAGCCATGTACTACTTGCAATGGTTGTGTCTCCACAAGTTGTTCTACCTTTTCTGCTAGAAAGACAAATACTGTTTTTGTATTTCCCTTGATATATTTTTTTTCTATAAAATGCTTTAAAGTAAAACGAAACTTGTTGACAGTAATCTTTACTATTCATATATATTAAAGGGAAATGTTTGATCTAATCATAAGTACATACAATGTCACTGGAAAATTTATGATCTAACTATTTTTGAGAATCAAATATGGATATTTTTACAACTTTATCCAAAATTTCTACGATCCATTTATTATCGAACAGCCATTTCACTATACTAATTCAGTTTCCAAAGATCGCAAATATTTTAGTCAAAAACTGAAAACCGACTTGTGGAGACACAACCATTGGAAGTAGACACAACTAATTAATCAAAAACTGACAATATAATTATACTGTAGTTTTTTTCGGTTAACCCAAAAAAAAACTGAAAACCGTGAGTATCAAAATACCAAGTCAAAACTAAACCAAACCAAATCTGATACATCGGCTCACTCAAGCCCAATTAGGCCCAATCCCCAATCGTATCAGATTACTTGAGGAATCGACGGCGACTTCCTCACATTCACATTTCTCTCTTCCGTCGCGTCAATTCGACGGTGAGCTCTTCAAACCCAGCTGGATTGCATGTTTTATCTATGTGATTTTAGAATCAATTCTGAAATTTTGTTCGCATATTTTAGGATTAGCGATGAGTTGCGATAGGATCAGCGAATTGCCAGATTCTTTGCTAACACAAGTACTCTCATACCTTCCGACCAAAGATTCCGTCAAGACAAGTGTTTTATCCAAGAGAACTTCTCTGGCTTAGTGTTCATGTTCTTGACATAAAGGTCAGCGATTTCCCTGACGAAGACTACGCGAGATTTATCGACAAATTTATGGATTTTAATCGGAATTCACGAATGCAAATGTTCAAGATTAAGTATGATGAATACACTTACGACGATGATCGGTTGGCCGGATGGGTTAGTACAGCTGTTAACCGTGGGATTGAGCATTTAGATGCTAAAGGGTTTGAGACTGATATGTGTATCAGAGAGTTTATGCCTCTGGACATTTATAAGAGCAATACGTTAGTGTCTTTGGTGCTTGTAACGGTCGGAATCGTGAATCCCGAGTTCGTTGTTTCTCTACCTTGTCTTAAGATCTTACATTTAGAAGACGTTTGGTATTTTGATGATCCTTTGGTCATGGAGAAGGTTGTCTCAGGTTGTCCTGTTCTTGAAGATCTTGTTTTGATTAGGCCTTTTGATTTTTGTGATCTAGACGTTCTGCAGTTTCTTCGTGTGAGTTCTCGGAGTCTTAGGAGTTTTCGTCTCACGTTTGAGTATAGTAACGCTGGTACATGTTATTCGGTTGAGATTGATGCTCCAAGACTCGAGTATTTGAATTTTAATGATGACAATTCTGATATGGTTATAGTCAAGAACCTGACTTCTTTGTTCATGATCGATATTGACACTGAATTTAATGTTAAGCTTGGCGGTAGTCCTTTGGAACCGGGGGATTCAACTAAGAGAGATACTATCCGTGATTTTATCACCGGTGTATCTAGTGTAAGACATATGATCATCTCTCAGCGTACTTTAGAGGTAAATATGTACTTTGTTATGCATATAAGTAACCAGAAATGTACTTTGATTGCTTATGATGTATATTCTTCTTGCAGGTCCTCTATATATATTCCAAACTTGGACCAATTCCGAAATTCGATAACTTGTATCGCTTACAAGCTGCGATTTCTGGATCCTTGTTGCAGTTGTTGCTCGTCTTTCTTGAGAGCTGTCCAAATTTGGAAAACCTCATCTTGGTAAGATGTTGTATGAATCTATGCTTTGGTTTTGTTTTTAACATCTCTGAATATATTGTGAATCCAGCTTGTGCCCTTGCAGGACTTTGTTGTTTCGACGGAGCCTGAGCAAGCTGGACTTAACTATGTCCCTCAATGTTTGTTATCGAGTCTGGAGAGTGTTGAGATTAGAGAATTTGTAATAGGAGAAGAAACCGGAATGAAATTAGTGAAGTATTTTCTCAAGAATTCAGTAGTTCTCCGGAAACTCACTCTGCGTTTCAAAGATTCTTCGATAGCAAACCAAGAGTCAGATATCTTTAAGGAGCTTCATACTTTCACAAAGCATTCTCGGTGCTGTGAGATGATCATACATAGACAATGTTTTTAGAAGACCAATGTAGGAATCTTTGATTGCCCATATGCTTGACTCGCAAGAAAATACCTAGGATACCATAATGATGTCAACAGTTTATAATCTTCTTCTCTCAAACTATATACTACGATAATTTTAGCAACGGGGAACTATCTAAAACTTTAGATTAGAAATAACATCATATCTGGCTTAAGTTCAAATACAAGTATGTAATTCTAAGATTTAATTACAAGCTGACACATGGTTGAAGCTTTAGACATAGATTTCAACTCATTAATCATCATCAGATTATTCTCTGTGCCCATTGAATGTAGAGAGATCGTAGCATTCTTTAAACAACGAGCATTTTTCAAAACGTATACCGCAACTTCTATGTCTTCATCTGTCCCTGAGTAGCCTATCCATTGAAAAGTCTCGAGATGGAAGCTTAAGCATTCAGGAACGGAGCTCGGTTTAGAGACTAAACACGGTTGATCATCGGTATTATAGTTGGGATGTGTCTAAGAAACGTAAAGGCATTGGATTAAATATTAATTCAAAGCTCTCGAAAACATATTCTTAATTAGAAGATAAATTGTGAGTTTACGTGGTTCAGCTTGAGAGCTTGCAAATTAGGGAAATTTTTCAGCAAACTCAGAAGTAGATTCGACTGAAAATTCTCATAAATGTTTAGCTCCAGATAAAGAAGCTGGTTGGCGATGAATCTATTTGTATGGAGAAAAACCTATACGCAAGAAAACAAAGCTAAAAGTTGTATCATGACAACTTCAAAGAATAAACAAAACCTAGATAGCGGGAAAAAGAAAGATCTTACCATTGAAGGATATAAATCTAGCCAAAGATGCTTAGCTGAAGTAAGAGCTTTAAGAAACTTTCCAGTTTTTGACAAATTAACTGCCACATGTGCATCTACCAATTTCGGCATATCCTCAACATAATCAAAACTACCTCTGCGATCCTTGATCTCCAAGTACTTCAAAGAAGGAGCATTTATCTCAATTATTGAGTCATCTTTAAAATTATAAGCAGCCTCTTTGGTGATGAATAATCTTTCTAGAGATGGGACTGATATGGAGAACAAAAAACGGCCGACAGTGCAAAGTCTTTGGAGGAAAAGACATTCAAGAACAGGACAAGACGATAACAGTCTACCGAAAGATTTTTCGCGCTTGAAGTTCACACATATGAGATATAAAGTTTTCAAGGACATGAAGCAAACTGGAGAATCAACAACATCAATAAGAATCTGGCCTTGGAGTTTCAAAACAACTACTGTGTGAAAGACTCTGAGGTTATTTGGGAAAGTGATAATACTATAATTATAACAAGGGTAAGACGTAGACGTAGAAGTGACTGTGACTTCGAGGAGAGTGGAACTAATTCTTGGAAACAAGTGTGAATCTAAGAAGTCAGAGGAGGGATTCTTAAGTTTGAGGTTTAGGGTTTTAAGAACCGGCCCTTTATGTAATTCCAGTGACCTCTTGCAGAATTTGTGATATCGAAATGAACCAATGTTGGGACAAGAGTTCTCATCATACTCAAGTGTTGGCATCATCTTCCACAGAGATGTCCATCGTTTAGATAGCAAACTTGTGGCCATAGCATCACTTACAGGAATGAATGAGAGTATTCGGAAAAGCAAATCGTCAGGTAAGTGAGTAATCCTATCTGAAGATGTAGGTTCAGTTTCCAATCTTGCAGCTTTCATTGCTCAATGGTTTTGATCTGAAGAAGGGGAAAAGACCCTAATTTTTGGCGTAAGAGTAGAGCAACAGAATCGTTAGATATCTAATTTTGTTTAGGTTTCTATCTTTTTAATCAAATGAGATTATTAAATAAGGGTTTTTAAAGAGGTTAAAGAAATAAAATTAGTTGAAAGATCTCACCTTAATTACTTCTGTTTGATTTGTGTTAAATAATTAGATAAATTAAAATTAGTTGAGTTATAGCTTCCTATATGAATCCACGTTCAATTAATTTACTCGAATTTTCAACAGTTTTAAGGCGATTACTTTTATAAATACACTTATCTTTTGGAAAATAATATTCTTTGTTTTTTTCTGTTTTATTATAACTTAAGAGTAAATCCTGAAATCTATAAAAGAAAGGTCCGAGACTAATTTTTTTTGGTGGATGGTGTTTCCGGTTTCCCCCTGTTCTCAATATGGGCCCTAAAAATATTGTTACCACTATTATTAAATTTTTCTATTTCTTCAAAACTTCCAATACGGTGAAGATTAAAAATAAGCAATTCAAAATTCAGTAATTATAAAAAAGTTCGATTTCTTTGATATTTTTTGGCATACTTATTTTTCTAGTTGAATTTATTAATAAAATTGACATTTTAAATTATTTATTTATTTTTTCATTTATGTTGACTTTATTTTTTATCCATCTATTTATTTTAAAATAGCCGACATAGATCATATGCGGTGGGGAGAACCCCACTTAATCCTTCAAATATACTATATAATGAATTTTTATACAATGAGTCTCTAGAGAGGTTTTTAATTTTAAGTCAATTTTCTCTTTTTCTATTTTTTCATTATTTTATATTCTTTTTTGTAGGTGAAAAACTCAACGAAAAACTCTCATTTTTCTACTTCACGATCTGTCTGAGTATATAATTTTGAAGTCATAATTTTTTTATTTTTTTTTAAGTTCAAAGAAAAGAAAACATAATTTCTCTGCCACAAATTCTCAAAAATATATATTCAGACAGATCGTGAAGACATTATTTCTGTTTTTAAGCTATAATTTTGTTACAGGTAGAGTATCTTCTTTAATTTTTCAACATTAGAATAGGAGGAAGTATTGGTTTAGGATTTAGAAAGAATTTTAATGACTTTATGTTCTTGCTGATTGTTAGAATCATAGAAAATTGAAAGTTAAAAATGAAAGATTCTAAAAGATTGTTTAGGAAGTTTTTTTAAATCTTGATG
>NC_025700.1:24520383-24522635 GCF_000633955.1 Camelina sativa | reverse complement strand
TTGCTGATTGTTAGAATCATAGAAAATTGAAAGTTAAAAATGAAGGATTCTAAGAGATTGTTTAGGAAGTTTTTTAAAATCTTGATGATTTGTTTTTTCTAATCTTGTAAAATCTTTCTATTTGATGAAAGAGTTTTCATGACTTTTGTTATGAAGGAAATGATATAAAATCCTAAACCAATAACATAAAATTTGAATTCATTAACAATCCAAGATTCTTTTGTTTTACTTGAATAACATAAAACTTTTAATGACTTTATAAAACTCTTAATCCAATAACACTAAATTTATCAAGATTTTAGATAAATTTTTACAAATTCACAACCAATAACACCAAATTTTTAAAGAGTTTTTAAAAGTCTTGATTGAATAACAACATATTTTACCTAACTTTTAAAGTCATTAAAATTTTTTCTAAATCCTAAACCAATACCTCCCCTAAAGACACTAATCAAGAAAAAGAAAAAAAAATTGTTTTTACAAAAACAATTAAGACCCACACTCTTAAACAATGTGTCATATGTTGATTGGTTCGAAATTTTTAATTTAACATTTAATAATTTAAATTAATTAAAGACATCTTTAATGGAGTTGTGTGATCAGGATGCTATAAAACACTTTTAAATAAGTTTTCTAAACGATCTTGTCGAGACAGGATTTCATATATTTGAAGAAAAATTACTGTGAGATGGGAAAATGCTGATCCACCGAAACGTGTTAAATACAAAAGTTCTCAGCAAAAGTTTGTAAAAATCATGTGATGTGCGTCTAAGAGGATATACAGATCTAGACTCGGAGCTTTTTAATTATTAAAATAAAATAAAAATCAAGACCAAATACCAAAATCAAAAGTCAATTGTAAAAATTAATATACTAACTTATAAAAATAAAAATAAAATTTAAATTTAGATCTTCGAAGGACGACTCTCGATATGATTGTCGCTGTGTTTCGAGCTAAAAGTTAAGTTGATACTTGAGTGGTGTGCCTCTGTAATTAAGTGATCTCTAGCGGATTGGAAGATCCATCCTCTCATTAATACTTCCGGATCCTTCTACAGATTATATATTTATATTGGGGAACATGGTTTAAATGTAAAAATAATAAATTCAGGCTATTCAGCCACTATCACTGCTTCTACGTATCAACATGCATGTGCTTCTGCCTGGTGCGTTTCTTTAACTAATTATCGAGCATCTTAGTTAAGATATACTATAGAACAGAAATTTTCAAAAGCTAACGCTAAACACAAAGAAGTCAAGTATACAGTGCCCATACAGTTGCATTTAAAACTCCGAAGTTGCATTTTTATACTTAAGCAGAGATTTGTGAACAAAAAAAAAAGCAAATGTATCTAGATATGTGTGTTTTTACTTTGAACGTCTTATATCTTAAAACCAGGAGAGTCAAGCATTTTTAGTTTGTTGAAAATTAGTTGGCCTCATCCACTTACAGCTTATTTGGGAATTGTTTGGAATGGATTCAAGATCTACTGGACGGATTTGGCATGGTTTTTCGAAAAAGTCGTAATTACTAGACGATTAACGTGTTTGGGTAGTGCATGTTGGAGGTTGGCCGCTGGAATAAATTTAAGTCAGTTTAACTTAAGGCTCCAATTGGTAGCTAGTGACTTATAAGGCTTTAAAAGCATTTTAAAGTTTTAACAGTTTAATTTTACCAATCAAGCTTTTATGACTTTTAATATTTTTTAAGGGTTTTGACAGCCATTTTTTCTTCTTCTTCTTTGTTTTCTTTTCGTTTTTAAAGCATCAAAAAAAAAATCAATGCTTTAAAACTAACAATTATAAAAAAAAAACTTTTTTTCTTCTCCCCATAATAACTAAAAATTATTTACAACTTTACATATATTTTTCTACAAACTTTTTTTATAGATTAATTATTATCATTTTCTTTCTTTCTTTTGACACCCACTTCTCTTCACAAAATTAGTAGTTTCATCATCACCATTGTATTTCTTTACAGTTTTATTATTAAAACTTTTATTAATATGTTACATATGGATTAATATTTATCATAATATATATTTATAAAATTATATACAATAGTAAAAAAATACCGTCTCAGTTTTTAAAGTTTCTTTTTAAAGTTAAAGTGTCTACAGTCAAAATCTCTACATCAAATTTTTTTACAGTAAAGTCTTTATAGTCAAAGTCTCTATATCCACAGGTAACAACCGTTACCAATCGCGACCTAAATCTGTGAAAAAAAAAAAAAAAAAAAAAAACTTTTCGTT
>NC_025700.1:24511240-24520300 GCF_000633955.1 Camelina sativa | reverse complement strand
AAAAAAAAAAAAAAAAAAAAGAACTTTTCGTTTGTGTATTTGAATAATTAAATATTTTAAAACTATCACTAATAATGTTTCAATATTGTCTTATAATACTACTAGTGTGTAGTGTTTATCATGTACATTAATTCAGGACTAGTACCAAAGTCACAAATCAATATTTAAAAATAATAAATGCTGTCTTTTTTTATGCACACACATATAGTAAACCAAAATATGACCACATTAATAAATTTGCTTCTAGATAATCAAAGAAAAAGAAACCAAAAACTGTGTATAAAAGAGGCACCTCCTCTGCTCTACCTACATATTATATATCATTTCTCCACATTGTTCATCAGCTCTCTTTATCTTTATCTAGCTCTCTATTTCTACTCTTAAGCATAAGAGGTACGTAATCTAAACCACCTTGTAAACGTATTGTAACTCTTTTTAAACTGTAGAACGTGAGAAATATCTCCAAATGTCTAAGATTATATTGTGATCAAAACTGCTTACTTTTTTCACCCAAGAAATAGGGTTCTTCATTCTATTCCTGTCTTTAGTTTGTTTCTGAAAATGATTTTGTATATTTTCTCAAGTGGGTAATGTTTTAGGGAAACTAATGACTAATTATGGAACAAAATAAAATCTTTTTTTATTGAATAATGTTTTGAATCAGTTCTTGATGGCCCTAAAGATGGAAGCTAAAGGCGGAAAGGGAGGGAATCAGTGGGATGATGGAGGCGACCATGAAAATGTAACAAAGATACATGTACGAGGTGGTCTTCAAGGAATTCAATTCATCAAGTTTGAGTATGTTAAGGCTGGACAAACAGTTGTTGGACCAATCCATGGTGTATCAGCTAAAGGTTTCACACAAACGGTAAGCATGTTAAATATAGAAATACCTAAACTCTTTTTATTTGAGAAAATCCATGAAATTTGTTGAAAAATTTAAATGGTTTGTTACAATCCATGATCTAATTTAGAAAGAAAATAAAAATGTCAANCCTGTTTATTTGAAGATATGAGGTTCTATCCCGTATATATTGTGCATGGAGTAACTTTAAAAAAAAAACAATGTTTGAAATTTGAGTACTAAAACAATCGGTTGTAAAGGTAATATGCTATATATAGATGCACATGTATCCTTAGTATCAGACTTTTAATTACCTTACGCTTAAATTAGAACTAATTGAATCTCTCATCCATTTAATATATTTTTTCTTTTAGTGCATTATTAAATTTGGAACTTTTTCATCATTTTATACCTCAACTGGTGAAAGAGTCATTCAATATAATATACTTTCTGAATATAGATTAATATTTGTATGTAATAGTGCTTGAATACTTATTTAAAATTAGAAGAGTTCCAGTTACTATCTTTTAAATCATGTCAAATTACATTTTAAATATCTTAAATTTATTAATTAGTTATATTTGGTTATATATTGTATAATAGTAACAATAATAAAACCATAAATAGTAACTTGGTTCTGATCATAGCACCCATATTATTATATTGGGTATTATATGGAATTTTGGCGAAGTCATTTAGCTTTAGGTTGAATTAAGAATAAAATGAATTGTAGTGTTTCCTTCTTGTTGACTACTAAGAAGATCCATGAAATTTGTTATAAAATGAAATGGATAGTTGAATATGATGTAATTAAGAGAGAACAAAATAGAGAAAATAAAAATGTCAAGGTGTGTTAAAAAAATGAAGAGATAGTGTAAAACTAGTAGAGATTGATTTATCATGAAACCAATTATAAAGAGATACATATGTGTTTTATTTGGGACTCACATGTGAGGTTCTCAAATATATATACACATTTTTGAGATATTTATGAAATAAATCCTGAAGTTCACACCTATTTACAAGGAATATCATTGACATTTATATTTTGTTAAAAAAAATTAAATTAAAATATTAAAATTGATTTACCAATTTTGGAAAATCGTAACTGATATAATATACATTAATTAATGTTACAAATCTAATATTAAACACAATTTTCCATAAAACTTAGATCCTAATTTACTCACTATGTAGTTTTGTAAACAAATTGATTACATATTATTATACTTTCAAAAAGAGAAATATTCTTACCGTAATAATTATGTCATACATAACTATAGTAATAGACTAAAATAGTTTTGGAAACATAATAATTAATGTAGTTATATTCTAATGAAATATTTCAAAAAAATTGAATTCTTCTTACATAGTTACCTAACATATAATATTCAAATAATTTTTCTAAATAATAAAATGTATTAATTATGACCTTTAAAATACGAAAATAAGAAAAAAGCTACATTTTTTAATATTAATATGTAATAGTATAATTCACACAAAAAATAATTGTGAATTTTCATAAAGATGATTTTCGTTGATAAATACCTAAGCTGTTATTATCATTAGCTATTTTGGATTAAATTTATTTTCTAAATTTGTTAAGATCATTATTTAAAAATTCAAATTACAAGATCTCCGCATTTTAAGTTAGATATTTCATTTGGTTTTCTTCCATTTTATCCTAACAAACTCTAAACTTCATCATCATAGACCAATCCATTGATTTTTCTTCCATTTCATAACAAAATAAAAATAATTCTGCAAAAACATTAGGATCTTTGCTGCCCATCAGTGCAGTAATTTAGTGTTCACCTTCTTTTTGCCTCTTAAACTCATTGCTAATACCTAATTTGCTGTAATATCACTTCACATATATACGAAAATTTGTGATTACGGTTATAACCAATGATAACTGAATGTATATATATATATATATATATAAACAAATAAATATAACTTTATTTTTCAATATTTAATTTTAAAAATAGGCCCGCAGTGTACCAACCCAATGATTTTTCTTCCATTTCGTAACAAAATAAAAATAATTCTGCAAAAATATAAGGGTCTTTGCTGCACATCAGTGCAGTAATTCAGTGTTCACCTTCTTCTTGACTCTTACTCATTGCTAATACCTAATGTACTGTAATATCACTCCCCATATATAAGAAAATTTGTGATTACTGGTTATAACCAATGATTCACACCGGATATGATATATATATATATATAAACAAATAAATACAACTTAGTTTTTTAAATATTTTAATTTTTAAAAATAGGCATGCGGTGTACCGCGAGTTAAAATCTAGTGAAAACTGATTTTCGTTTATTTTTTCAAAAATTAACTTTTTAATATTTTTAATTATTTTTAGCGATAAAAGACTCCCATTACTGGCCTATGTTATTATAATTATTATAATATGTATTTGGAGGATCTTGATATATACTATTTTTTTTTGTTTACTTTGTTTTCTCACAGTTTGAGATTAATCATGATCATGAACATCTGGTATCAGTAAAGGGTTGCTATGATAACATATCCGGTGTGATTCAAGCACTTCAATTCGAAACCAATCAGAGGAGTTCTGAAGTCATAGGATACGATGACAATGGCGCTAAGGTCACACTTGAAGTCACTAGTGGAAACAAAATCATTGGGTTCCATGGATCTGCTGAGGCAAATCTAAAATCTCTTGGAGCTTATTTCACACCACTTGCTCCCATTAAATTGGAATACCAAGGTGGTTCTGGAGGCAGCCCATGGGACCAGGGTTATCACACCGGCGTAAGAAAAGTCTATGTTGCATATGACTCCACTGGGATATCGCATATCAGGGTCGACTACGACAAAGACGGCAAAGTGGAAACGCGTCAAAACGGGGATATGTTACATATGAATCCGCCAGGAAAACCAAACGAGGTTCTAGTTTGAACGTTTCTTACTTTAAAAAAAAAAAATTTTGGAAAGATATATAAATCTAAGAAACCCTTTATTTGTTGTTTGCAGTTTGCAGTGGACTATCCATATGAATATATTACATCAATGGAGGTGACCTGTGACATAGTCCGTGGCAGCACAGACCGAGTTAGGTCGTTAAGTTTCAAGACATCAAAAGACAGAACATCTCCTACATATGGACATAAGGGTGGGCGAACTATCGTGTTTGAGAGCAAAGGGAGGGCTCTTGTCGGGCTCCATGGAAGGAGTTGTTGGGCTATGGATGCTATAGGTGCATATTTTGGTACGATCCCTATTCCTCCTCCTCCTCCCACGGAGAAACTACAAGGAAAAGGTGGTGATGGAGGTGAATCATGGGATGATGGAGCTTTCGATGGTGTGAGAAAGATATATGTGGGACAAGGTGATAATGGTATTTCATCTGTCAAGTTTGTGTATGACAAGAACAACCAGTTAGTCCTAGGAGAAGAGCATGGAAAGAAGACTATGCTTGGATACGAAGAGGTGATTATACTACTTCATTGTTATTTCCTTAAACTAACCATAAAGTTGTATTATTGTTTTTTTAATGAACCACTTTCACAGTTCGAGTTGGAGTATCCGAGTGAATACATCACGGCAGTGGAGGGTTATTATGAAAAAACATTTGGAAGTGACTCTGCAGTAATAATCATGCTTAAGTTCAAGACCAATAAACGAACCTCTCCGCCTTTTGGAATGGAATCTGGCGTTAGCTTTACACTCGGGAGGGAAGGTCACAAAGTGGTCGGGTTCCATGGAAAAGCTAGCCACGAGCTTCATCAGATTGGGGTTAGTGTCGCACCAATCACCAAGTGACGACGTCCTTAAACTATATGCTCATATTGAATTTGACCATGCATGTTGGTTAAGGGCCTCTCTCGTATCTCCACCACTTTACTACGTACGTGTGTCGTCTCCAATGGTTTTATTTTGAAATCTATTTCAATTAAGCAAATCTCGTGTAATAACAGCAAGGTTTTCGAACCAGGTTGACTTGTTATTTTCAATGAAGCATTTCATAAGCATAAGACTTCTAAAGTCGTAAAAATACAATCGTCTCCCTACTAATCTAATTTTATAATCACATGTCATCATCTTAATACACAAATAGCATACAATTTTTACAGCATATCGCTTGTTTTAATATTAGCAGTGCTAATCGATCCCTCTATATTTTTTGTTTTTGATTATTCTGACATCAAAATGTAATTTTCCAATCGACAATTTTAATAATAATATAATTTCAGGAAAAAAAAACTATTTTTCTCTTCTTTTTTTCCTATGTTTCTAAAATTGTGTAGAAAGAAAAATGTAAAAAGTTAGTAGTAAAGGTAAAAAGGATAAGCGGTTAAAAAAGAGTAAAAAGGGGGTAAAATATCTAAATTATACAACAGCAAGGTTTTTGTCCGCATATATAAACATATCTTTTACACCTCTCTCTCTCGCAGTCTTTTTCTTCTCCTTATCTCCTCCGCCTCTTTCTAGGGTTTCTCTCAAAATCCAAAGCTCGCCCAAATCATCAAACCATGGCGGACGAATCTCAATACTCATCCGACACTTATTCCAACAAACGCAAATACGAAGAACCAACCGCTCCTCCACCATCAACCCGCAGACCCACTGGCTTCTCTTCTGGTCCGATCCCATCTGCTTCACCTGATCCCACCGCTACCGCCGTTCCTCCGCCGTCTTCTTACAACAGCGTTCCTCCTCCCTTGGATGAAATCCAGATTGCTAAACAAAAGGCACAAGAAATCGCTGCCCGTCTTCTCAACAGCGCTGATGCTAAGCGTCCTCGTGTTGAGAACGGTGCTTCTTATGATTATGCTGACAAAGGGTTTAGCTCATATCCTTCTTCTGGTTCGTTCTTTAAATCTTTTTTTGTAGTTGTGTTTATGGAATTAGGGTTGTGATTAAAACCTAATTGATTCGTGATTTGGTTTTTTTATGTAGAGGGTAAGCAGATGTCAGGGACGGTTCCATCTTCGATTCCGGTGTCGTATGGTAGCTTCCAGGGAACTACCAAGAAGATTGATATTCCGAATATGAGAGTTGGTGTTATCATTGGTAAAGGTGGAGAGACTATTAAGTATCTTCAACTTCAGTCTGGAGCCAAGATTCAGGTCACTAGAGATATGGATGCTGACCCTAATTGTCCTACAAGGACTGTTGACCTAACGGGGACGCCTGATCAGATTTCAAAGGCTGAGCAGTTGATCACTGATGTCCTTCAAGAGGTAGTAGTCATACTTCAAGTTGTTGCTAATGATAGTGGCTAAGTTGGTGTGTGTTTTAGGTGATTGAAGTAGATTACTAATGCTATGTCTAATAATTTTGGTTTAGGCTGAGGCAGGTGGGTCTGCTGGTTCAGGTGGTGGCGGCCGTAGGATGGGTGGACAAGCAGGAGCTGATCAGTTTGTTATGAAAATTCCTAACAATAAGGTACTTGGTGTTCTAGAGATAGGCTGATTTCTGTAATCTGTGTCTTGTATGTAATACATAAACTGTTCTAGGTTGGTCTGATAATTGGTAAAGGAGGTGAAACTATCAAATCTATGCAAGCTAAGACTGGAGCTCGAATTCAGGTTTGTATTCTCTTTTAATTGTTCAGCTTCTTTGTGAAACAATATTATATACCAGGCTTCTGTTTGTCTCCAACTGGTGAAATGTTATTCATCCTGTAATAATATTGTTGTCTGCAGGTTATTCCTTTGCATTTACCCCCTGGAGACCCAACGCCAGAAAGAACTTTGCAGATTGATGGGATAACCGATCAGATTGAACATGCTAAGCAATTAGTTAATGAAATCATCAGTGGCGAGGTATGTTTAATTGTTTTGTTTGTTATGGATTGTGGCAGGCTTCTGCAGTTTCTATTTTTCTACCTGAAATTGATATTGTGTTTTGATTACATTATTTAGTTGTCATCAGCTTTAGGTTTATCTACCGTTTTCTTTAAACCTACTCTATTATTCCGATAATAGGTTATGTAGGTTATAGTAGTTTCACTTAGTTAATGTATCAAATCCTAGTACTCTGTTTTGCTTATGATGAGCTATACTTGTGCGTTCATTACCGTTAGTATCAGCTCCACTGTATAAGCATCTACAATGTTGTGCATGCTTCTTCTATTCCACTTGTTTGCAGGGGTCGGTTCTTGTTGAGACTTTTTTGGATTTTCTTGACTAATTACAAAAAATATTTCATCTTGTTATTCGTTATCATCATCTTGTTAACGAGGTTGCAAGAGATTATATGTTGCTTCTTCCTTACCTTCATTTTCTTACTATCTTTTTATGGCAGATTTTATTGACCCTTCCTTAAATCTTACTCTCCATCTTTTTTAATAATCCAAATTTACTATGTACATAACATGGTTTGTCGTGACTCCTATCAAGAAATATTCTTAGCACATTCACTTTTCAAATTGTATTTTTCTTAGTAGAAAATTTCTGTTGTCTATGTTTATGGAGTATATGCAGACATCTATGTTTCATCGCTTCTGGCCACAGACAAGGTGGTTGATCCTACACTGGTATGGGTAGCCTTTGTAAGGTTGCTGAATTGTTTCAGTCCAACATGTGGTGATAGTATTTCCAAACAGTGTTATACAAATATACAATAAATGTCACTTTTTGTTAAACTGTGCTTCATTATTTGTGTCAAATCACTTCCGTTCAGCTATCACTTCTAGTTTTAATCATCAGGGTATCACCGAAGGTGGGCGACTGACATATGAAGACCTATTAGCCATTTTTTCGTGCCAATATTTTGCTAACCTAGTAACTGTGTTTTTTTTATTATGCCTTTGTTTGCTTGCATCGATTTTTCCTGGATTCATATCTCGCTGAACCCTTCAACCATAATTTACTTCAGATAGTTCATACCTCAGCTTGAATCTGATAATATGCATGAGTATTAATATTGTTGAAAACAGCACTCTTTAGTTGGTATTAGGTTACTTTGCTGCACATACATTGCCTTTAGAACATAGGTTCCATATATATATGTTGCTTTTCTGCAAAAGCTTCTATAGTATTCGTGGTTTTCTTGCACCCATTTATCTCGGATAGGGAAAGGGATGGGCTTCTGCAGGAGTAACCCAATAATTTCACCAATCAGTACGGTATGTAGGCATCACCATTACCCTTCTAGAATATGATATGATCTTGGTTGATCCTATATGGACAGATGTTGGTAAATGACGTAACCTTGTATTCCTTTCGATCTAGTCTTTGTTATCTGCTTTATATGTCTCTGCCTCTGTGTTCATGTGTTTATATGCTGTGTCATCCTTCCATTTCCCTGAAAAAAGTTACCTTTGCTTATTATGATGGTTTGTTTTATGCAGAACCGTATGAGAAACTCCTCAATGGGTGGAGGCTATCCTCAACAGGGTGGTTATCAAGCCCGCCCGCCATCAAGCTGGGCACCACCTGGTGGTCCGCCTGCACAACCTGGTTATGGTGGTTACATGCAACCGGGAGCATATCCTGGTCCACCTCAGTATGGTCAATCACCTTACGGGAGTTACCCTCAACAGACTTCAGCTGGCTATTCCTCTACCTGGGATCAATCCTCTGTGCCACCATCTCAGCAGGGTGCGCAAGGTGAGTATGATTATTACGGTCAGCAACAGTCACAGCAACCAAGCACTGGTGGTAGCTCAGCCGCACCGACGGATGCCACAGGCTATAATTACTACCAGCATGCTTCTGGTTATGGCCAAGCTGGTCAGGGATACCAGCAAGATGGGTATGGGGCTTACAATGCCTCGCAGCAATCAGGATATGGTCAAGCTGCTGGGTATGATCAGCAACAGGCTGGTTACGGCAGCGCCGCTAATCCGAGTCAAGAGGAAGACACATCTCAAGCTGCTCCGCCATCGTCAGCTCAGTCTGGACAGGCTGGGTATGGTACAACTGGTCAACAGCCTCCTCAAGGAAGTACTGGTCAAGCAGGGTATGGAGCTGCACCTACTTCTCAGGCTGGTTACAGCAGTCAGCCACCAGCGGCTTACAGTTCTGGATATGGAGCTCCACCACCGGCTGCAAAGCCACCTGCTTATGGTCAGAGCCAGCAGTCTCCAGGTGCTCCTGGCAGCTATGGTAGTCAGTCTGGGTATGCTCAACCAGCAGCGTCAGGGTATGGACAGCCTCCAGCATATGGGTATGGTCAAGCACCTCAGGCATATGGGTCTTATGGAGGATACCCACAAGCTGCTGCTGGTGGG
>NC_025700.1:24503836-24510580 GCF_000633955.1 Camelina sativa | reverse complement strand
CAGGCTGGTTACGGCAGCGCCGCTAATCCGAGTCAAGAGGAAGACACATCTCAAGCTGCTCCGCCATCGTCAGCTCAGTCTGGACAGGCTGGGTATGGTACAACTGGTCAACAGCCTCCTCAAGGAAGTACTGGTCAAGCAGGGTATGGAGCTGCTCCAACTTCTCAGGCTGGTTACAGCAGTCAGCCACCAGCGGCTTACAGTTCTGGATATGGAGCTCCACCACCGGCTGCAAAGCCACCTGCTTATGGTCAGAGCCAGCAGTCTCCAGGTGCTCCTGGCAGCTATGGTAGTCAGTCTGGATATGCTCAACCAGCAGCGTCAGGGTATGGACAGCCTCCAGCATATGGGTATGGTCAAGCACCTCAGGCATATGGGTCTTATGGAGGATACCCACAAGCTGCTGCTGGTGGGAGCTACTCGTCGGATGGATCGGCTGGAGCCGCTGCCGCTGGTGGTGGTGGTGGTACACCAGCTTCACAGACTGCTGCTCCACCTGCTGGACCGCCCAAGGCATCCCCAAAAAGTTGATATGTCTAAGGGTAATTTTCAGCTGTTATTACAATACAGGCTTCCTTGCACTATCTTTTTCTTGAGGATATCTTAATGTTTGTGTTTTGACATTTTAGTTTTACATTTAAAGATAATGGTTAATGTTATGTTTGGTCGGTCCGCTGTGTCTTCTTACATCAACTCAAATTTACCCCAAATGATAAAAAAAAAAAGTAAGCTTTCCCACCGAAGCTTACAGATTTGCCACAACTCAGAAAAAATACATCATAAGTCATACAATATCTTTCCGCATTTCTCTATCGGTAACCCTTGCACCAATAAAAAAAGTTTATCGGTTTGGAAATCTTTAATAAAAGTTTATACTGTATGTGAAAAGAATCAGAGACTTAGGCACACCAAAGTTTATAAAAAGAGTTTTTAAAGAATGTGGCTTTATTGGTAAGCATTCTCTAAGCAGATAGTTTAGTAAGCCTGAACCTCTAAATCCTCCACTAGCTCTAGAGTTTAGATCTTCCTATGCTTGGAGAAGCATTCACGCAGCACAAAGTATGATCTAACAAGGAGCTCGAGCTGTGATAGGGAATTGGGAATCACTTGATATATGGAAACACCAATGGCTCTCAGCACCAAACCAGCTAAGGCTATTCAAGTAACAAACTTGCTTTCTCAGGAACACCACCAGGCAGTATCTTCAATACAATACGTTAGAGACCTGGTTGATGAGAGTGGTGGAGGTGGAGACATGATTAATTATCATTGCTTTTTCCTGATGAAGATAAGAAAAAGATTTTGGAGCTTAGACCGGGATGTACGGACGCAAAAGATAAATATGCCTGAGAGCATAGTAAATCAGGACATTATTCAGTTAAATCTGGGTATTGGGTTATGTTGTCATGTGTGAGATCATCAATAAGAGAAATATCCCCCAGGAAGTGCTCCATCCAAATCTGAAACCTCTCTACCAGGAACTGTGGAAAACAGACGCTCCACCTAAACTTCATCACTTTCTTTGGAGATGTTCGAGTAACGGTCTGTCAGTAGCTGGGAACCTCTCTTACAGACACTTGGGCAAAGACAACACCTGCATTAGATGTCCATCTTGTGTTGAGACTGTTAACCATCTACTCTTTCAGTGTTCCTTTGCACACCTAACTTGGGCTGTCTCTTTCAATGTTGTTGAGCAAAAGGAAAAAAAATGGTTCTGAAAGATCTTATGTAGGTTTTTAAGCACAGAAATGTTGGTCTGTCAATTTATTCGATACATATATGTTTGCTAATATAATAAGCCGAAGCTTTTTAGTTTTGACATCATGCCGAAGCTTGTTAAGGAGAAAAGATGAGTATGTGAGAAGGCTGAAGAGTAAAGTTGGAGCAGATAATGTCTTCACTCAACTTGTGAAAAACCTCCACCAGTCTCGGCCTTTGTCCTACCAAACGAACAGAGTTTGCAACTGAAGGATCTTCACATACGAAACAAAAAAGACTAATTTGGTTGAGATTCAGGCTTACTTGTGATCTGAAGGATTTGGTCTGATCTCATAAACAATTGTCGCAACAACATCCCTTTTCAACTGTTAAGACCAAAAGGTTTAACTTAACCAACTGCAATACCGTATGATAGTAGCAGCATTTATATACAAACTTACCTGGGTTGCTTCACCTTTGAACCCGATGTAACGTATTTGGGTTGTGTCACCTCCAAAACTCTCAGGGAAATGCAATGTGATGTTTCCAACACTCTGGAATTTTGAATACCTAATCAAAGCGCACATTCTGATCAGACATCTCACTTTTGACCATTTGAAGAGAAAGCATATATATAAATCAGTGAAGGACTACGCTCGATTCATATAGAGTTCTTAAGAGTCATTACATAAAGTATGTAGAGATTATGTTACAACCCAGTGAAACGATATAAGTGTAGAGAAAAACCTGGTCTGGTATTCTAAGACTCCTTGCAAATTTTCAGCTAACTCCCATTCCTACAAAAAAAACTCACAAATGTATCAGCATAAGTGCATTTCTTACAGTAAGCAAAAAAACTCACAACGGAATACCTGAACGGCTTGCATACTCTCAACATCTGAGAAGTCAATCCCTTCACGATTGATAAACCTAGTTTTGAGACAATAATCAGCTCTTTTGTCTTTCTGTAATGAAGGAACCGTATGCATAATTCATACATATACATACAGGAAAAGGGTTGTTTAAACATACACTCTCAACTTAGAAGGACTTGTTCCTTCAGGGCCACCAACAATTGATATGCTTTTGATCTTGACGTCTGATGTGAATCTATAATAATCATGACAATATGAACATAAATGAGCTGCACATCCAAAAAGTACTAATAATTTCCACAGTAAGAAACATGGAATACCAAGCTTCAGTCAAGTTAATAATGATCTGAAGTCACTATATTTCTAAACACAAACAAATAACATCGGTAGGAAATTTGAATTAACAGGTCGGAAACAAAAGAGGAACAACAAATAGCTAACATACGGTACAAAAACAAGCAATTCAGGGTCTCCCTCATTGCTCTCCAAATGCTCCTGTAGGCAAAGAAAAAAAAAACAAATACCAGTTCTTTTAGACATTATCATACACAGAGTACGGAATATAAACATATAAACTGAGAAAAGATACATATAATTTAAGGATCCACCACCAGCCAACCATGATATTGGTTAATGGCTTATAAACAAAGTAGGCTCTCTTATCTAAAAAGGCTAATTTTTTATGGGAGGTAAAGGAAAAATATGATAGGGGCTTAGCTCTTATGGAATCATATAAGGGTTGCCTAGCGATTGAGGTTACAAGCACAGTAGTGTATAAGTAGTATCCCCCACAATGAATACACAACTGTCCTTGCAACCTCAATCACTAGGCAACCTTATATGATTCCTTAATGGCACGTATTATCTTCTGATACCCAACTTACTAGCCTACAAGCCCCACTTGGTACTGAATCCTTAAGTAAAGGTTTCATTTGTTTCTTCAAAAGAAGATGCAAAACATAAAAGCTATTGTGAAGATTTTGAAGTACCCCGGAAGAGTGTAGTCGCTGTTCCCAAGCTTTGAAGACTGATTTTGCACTTCCGGAAACAGATTCATTCAGAGCAGTAACCTGAAACCAAGTTTATACACAACTAGTTCTGTATCCGAAACCCCTTAAATCAAAAACCTCACAAGTCCAGTATCAATTGTTGAGATTCGTTAACCTAGAACTGGAACTGCCTAATTACAGACTAAATGTGATGAGTGGAGATTTTCAAAAACCATATGATTGTAGAGAGAGGGAGGGAGAGAGACCTTGGAGAGATCAATGTGTTTGTAGAGAGACCAGTCAGAGGAACACTCATGATCCTCGCAGTTGTGATCATGCGTACACGACATCTTTCACCAATTCGGGACTCGTCGTCGCGTCGGCTAAACAACAACAATAATAATAATAATAATAATAAATCTCGCCAAGAATTTTCGAGAAAGCAATTGAAGGAGAAAAGAAGGTATCATCAAACTAAACAAATATCATCGGTTCGGTTCACTTAAAAAAGGCCGTCAAAAAAAGAATCAGGCTAAACCGTTGTCGTATTAATTAGCTTGTGAAAACGCAGCGTTTCCTTATTATTTTCGTCGGGACCAGTGTATAATATAAAAGCCAATTTGATTTGGTTTCACCAAAACAAATAAATCTTATATAGTTCATTAATTTCACCAAAAATCAAAGTTTTTTTTTCTATTTAGATATTTAATATCTCAAAAGTTTTTTTATTAGAATAAATAATAGATGATGTATTTAAATCGTTGATAGATTCAAATCGGAGACTGTTCAATTGTTATGGAGTTACTAATCGGATTCGAATCCAAGTTCGATCGGCTACAAAGCACATCCATTACCAATAGACTACATCAACACAGTCTTGTAACTATGTAAACAGATTATATATATATCTATTTAAACACAATGATTATAATTTAATATTATTGATTAGTAATTCTATAACAGCCTAAGTCTCTGATTGGAATCCATTAACGAGTTAGATATAAGATTTTGTATGACACCAATTTAATACATTGGTGATTTTTATTTCAACCAAAAATCATTAGGTATTAAACATATAAATCTAAATAACTTAAAATTTGTTTGGAGAATTTTTCTCGTTTTAGTTATAATCGATTAATTTTTATGACTAGTATATAATTAACTTGAACAAATCTACCATAGTTCGGTTTTGGAACTTGATCTCAAACTCTTCTCGTAATCCTCAAACGCACGTTCTAAAATATAAAACAAGTTCTAGCTTTGTCCAACAAAAAAAAGTATATTGAATCTCAGATTTTTTGAGCCAGTTCGACACTTAACATTATTTTCAAAAATACTTGTTTCTTCTATCACTTTGACAATGCTTTATTATACTAGCCCGATTTTGGGCATGTCCCTTAGATGCATCACGTGGCCCTTTATATGTTACTGAATTTGTTTTATTGTAAGTCCTAAATTTGTTTATTGAGAGTTTTTGACGGATCCTAAAATCTGAAATTGACAATAGTTATTTTTACACACATGACAACAAATGCACAAGACCAGAAAACTTATTTGAACATTATCGAATCTTTAGAAAACACAATGATAGATATCTCGCATGCTCGGATCGTTTCAACAATAATCATTCCGGCAAAAGAAATTATTACATTTAAAACAAATTTAACTTTAAATTTTGATATGACTAATATACTTGAAAAATTCTGTTGTGGCAATCAAATAAAATCTACAAGTTTCGAAACTAATAAATGGACTGCCTCATTTCCACTAATGAACAAAGATTTACATAATTGTAACGATTTAAAGAAAAGGATCACCGGGAACAAATTAAGTGTGATAGCTTCACAGTGTAATTTACGTTATACACTACAGAAACCAACAAACAAAAAAAAAAAAAGACAAAACATGTGTATGCATGATTTTAATGCTTCTCTTTACCTTTTTTCCGCAATGCAACAAAACTACATTCACTTTTCATCTTTATAAGAGGAAAGGATCTTATGTTTCCACAACCTTGAATTGTCCAGCAATCAGATCATAAGTGAAAATGTGCCAAATGGCAAAGATGAAACTTAAATTAGGTAAATTAATTACAAGTGTTAGGTTTTATTAGAAGCAAACAAAAAGATAGAGTTCTCCACAAATATTTATTAATAAAAATGAGTATACTAATATAACATCCTATTTTATTAAATATTTAAATATATATTTTTCTCTACATTTGGTGTTATTTAGTTATAATTGACCGGATTTTCCGATTTGAAAGTCAGAAAATTCTCGTAACTCATTCTACTTTCATTTATGTTTTTTAGCCACATGTTTGCCTTTTCTCAAAAGAATGTATCCCTAATTATGTTCATAGATGACAAAAACATATCGAAAACAATATTTATATATCAGAATTGTTTTTAAAAATGATATAATAGAAAATAACATATTTTTTTTTTAAAAAAAACTTTTACTTTTGGCTTAAACAGATAAGCTTTGATCCTACCCACAAAAAATCATAACATATAACTATATAAGCTTTGACTGGTAACATGTTCTGCTGTCGTACAAGTACAACCGTGTTTAATTGGTAAGTAGAGAAATGCCATGGTGGTACAAATTAGTGTTCATCCTTTTTTTTATAGTATTATCTTTTTACCCTATTTTTTTTTACAATATGATTTTTTGTACTGTGGTATTTATATACAACCAAAAAATACAAACAAATAGTTTTTTTTTAATAATAAAAACAGAATAATGTATACTTATAAAACCTCTATTAAATTTGTACTTGCGTGTATAGACAGAACAAGTAAATGGGCAGGCATTAGGTTGGCATCAGAAAGATTCATTGTTTATAAATAGAAGGCCCCGCCTCCCAAGATTCTTATCCACGTCACCTTCTTTCGCCGGAGAAATATCACCACCACCAACACAATGACCCGCGTAGCCGTCTCCTTTCTCGCCCTCTTCCTGATCTCTCTAGTCGCCGCTGCCGCCTCCTCTGATAACATCATCAGACTTCCTTCTCAAGCTTCTAAGTTCTTCGGCCCACCAACTCAAGAGAACGACGATGGTTCTACTAGGTGGGCTGTTCTCGTCGCCGGATCCAGCGGATACTGGAATTATAGACATCAGGTATCGATGTGATTCTCTCTCTCTTTTGATCATTTCGAAAACTTCACGAAATGGGG
>NC_025700.1:24466305-24503274 GCF_000633955.1 Camelina sativa | reverse complement strand
GGGGGGGAGGCGGTTTTTTAGGATTTTGCTGTTTATTTAATTTTACATTTCTGTTGATCATATCCAAATTACGAAATTGCGGCGCAGTTTATATCTTACGAGATCATTAAAGAATTTGTCAAATTTTGAGCTACAAGTTCTTGTAATAGTTGAATCTTTCTTAGGGTTGGTTGGTCAGCCTAAAGTTAGTTTGGTGGAGAGACTAATGATCAAATGTTGCAGGCGGATGTTTGTCATGCTTATCAGCTTCTAAAGAAAGGTGGAGTGAAAGAGGAGAATATTGTAGTGTTTATGTATGATGATATTGCAAAGCACGAAGAGAATCCAAGACCTGGAGTTATTATTAACAGTCCTAATGGAGAGGATGTCTATAACGGAGTTCCCAAGGTTTTTGTTTAGATTTTTAGCTGCGGTTTATGGATCTTTGTAACGGCTTTGTGATTTGATTTGTTTGGGGTTTTGCTTGTGGTAGGATTATACTGGAGATGAAGTTAATGTTGATAACTTATTTGCTGTGATCCTTGGAAACAAAAAAGCTCTTAAAGGAGGAAGTGGTAAAGTTGTAAATAGCGGTCCAAACGATCATATTTTTATATATTATAGCGATCACGGCGGCCCGGGAGTGCTTGGTATGTTCAACCATTTTTTTTCTTCTTGAAGTTGAAGTTTTTTTGAGAAAAGTTTGATGACTTTGACTCTCTATGTTTATGTTCAGGGATGCCAACTTCTCCATATCTATATGCAAAAGATCTAAATGATGTCTTGAAGAAAAAACATGCTTCTGGAACATATAAGAGCTTGGTACATTGACAAGATTCTTACTGATAATGCTTAATTTGTCAGCTACTTGTGATTTGGCTTGATCATATTCTCGTGAATGCAGGCGTTCTATTTAGAGGCTTGTGAGTCAGGAAGTATTTTTGAAGGCCTTTTACCAGAGGGTTTAAACATTTATGCCACAACCGCATCAAATGCAGTAGAAAGCAGCTGGGGTACTTATTGTCCTGGAGAGGATCCTAGTCCTCCTTCTGAGTATGAGACCTGTTTGGGTGACTTATACAGTGTTGCTTGGATGGAAGACAGGTATTCTTTAAGAAACTTTTAAAATATGACAAGAATATATAGTATTCTCTATGTGATCCTAATTCCTTTGCTTTCAATTCACACAGTGATAAACACAATTTACAGACAGAGAGTTTGCACCAGCAATATGAACTGGTATATGCTTCATGTTTTGTATATTTGTGATTTAAGTTTTGTCTGGAACTCTTTCGAGTGAGAACTGTTTGTGCATTGAGCATTAAAACGAATAATTATTGTTTCAGGTGAAAAAGAGGACTGCAGGCACTGGTTCATCTTATGGTTCTCATGTCTTGGAATTTGGAGATATAGGACTCAGCAAGGAGAAGCTTGTTCTTTATATGGGCACAAACCCAGCCAATGAAAACTTCACCTTTGTGGATGAGAATTTATTACTAAGGCCACCTTCAAGAGTTACAAACCAGCGTGACGCTGATCTTGTCCATTTCTGGGATAAGGTTTAATCCTACTCTCTTTGCTTTTCGGCGATATCTACGAAAAAATATTGTATGTGGTTACTTAACCTATATCAAAGTGATTTTTTCCATGTAGTATCGAAAGGCACCAGAAGGTTCTGCAAGAAAAGTTGAAGCTCAGAAGCAAGTCATTGAAGCAATGTCTCACAGACTCCACGTCGACAATAGCGTTCTATTGATTGGGAAACTTTTGTTTGGTTTGGAAGGTCCTGCGATACTAAATAAAGTCCGGCCTTCTGGAAAACCACTTGTGGATGATTGGGACCTCCTTAAATCTATGGTACTCTTTTGCCTCTCATTAAAAACTTTGCTATTTAAGTTCTTGCATAAAGGTTTGGATAAACTCTATATGGTTAGTATTAAACAATGTCTTTAGATGGTCAAAGCCAATGATAAAGCTTTCTTGTCATGATGACGTCATCTCTTTCATGTGGTTGTTAGGTGAGAGCGTTCGAGAGGCACTGCGGATCGTTGTCTCAGTACGGAATAAAGCACATGAGGTCGATCGCAAACATATGTAATGCAGGCATTCAGATGACGCAGATGGAGGAGGCAGCGATGCAGGCCTGTCCGTCCATCCCTGCCGGTCCTTGGAGCTCTCTCCACCGAGGATTCAGTGCTTGATCCTCATCTCCCCATCAGTGTTTGTTTATATCCGTGTATGATGATAATAACATCTATGTATATCTTAATACCCGTTATAATCCTTCCTATGTACACAAGTTGATGTAAATATTGTATGCTTAAGTTATTGGTGTGGGCCTCAGAGATATAAGAAGAGTGATTGTAAGTATTTTCAGATAATTCTAATATGCAGTAAAAGCAACGATAAACGTTTGTGTTCTAGTGATTTCAAGACTTTTTAAGACAATTAACATACATAAATGAGGCTCACATAATACGTTTACATTGGTACATATATTGAGAATAACATCTATCACACTTTTCTACTTTGGTAAAATACATATCTTGAGTCGCAAGCTTAAGAGTTCGAGGATGGGTCATAGCGTTCACGTTCTTCTTGTATTGACCGGAAAATCCTGGCAGCTTTCTCACTTGCGAGCTTCGCATTGTGAGGTACAACCTTTATCACTCTCGTCACTCCTCCATCTCTTGTTGTCTGAGTAACAGTTGTTCTGGTTGTCGTTGTGGTTGTTGTCATCATATCCTCACGTTCGTTGTTGATATTGTTGCTGTCATCAATGGCTGAGAAGGGCCGAAAGGACTTGTTACCAGCGATACCCTCAACCCCACTTGGACTGCTTCCTGTACTCCCTTGCCTGCTCTTTCGAGCCCGAGGGTAAGACTTTGTTAGCTGTTGCTGTTCCTGTGGAGCAGCTTCATTAACCGAGCTCTGTTGTTGGGTGTTCTGAAGATTTCCGGGATACACAAACTGATTCATATGCTCATTGGGTTGTTGTTGGTGTTGAAAATTTCCAGGATACCCAAACTGATTCATATGCTGCTCATTGGGTTGTTGTTGCTGATGATGTTGTTGTTGTTGGCCTGAGCAATAAGGGTTCATCATGGTGGGCATTATTCCATATGGAGGGAAGTAGCCACTACTAGGATGAGGTGGGAATCCAATGCCCGGGTGATACTGAGGCATTACCATGGGTGGAGGCATAAAATGACCATAATACCCTCCTGGATGCCCCATACCTGGGTGAGGCTTGTATATCAGCCCTTCAGAAGGTGACATTACAGGGATCAACCATTGCTGATTTCCCGAGGGAGGAGGCTGAGGAGGAAAGCAATATCCATTTGCAGCTGGTGAAGCGGGTGGGTTGTTCGGGAAAGGCATATAGTTGGATTGTTGATGATGATGACCTTGGTTTGACAACCTCCCAACAACGTTCTCAGCTGAGCTTTCCATTTTATGTTGGTCAGTCTTCTCCGAGTCGCCCCTTTGTTTGACGACAACATGTAGTAGAGGAGGCTTTACCATAAATTCTGACGGAACGAGCTTCTTCACTGGATAGCTTTTAGCAGAAACTTTTCCAAGAAAGTTTATCTCATCGAGCAAAATATCCGGTGATGCAGCAATAAGTTTTTGAACCTGATTATTACAGAATTAAAGCACAGTTGAATACGTCTGTTTCAGCTATAAAATAAACAAATATTCACTGAAACATAAGAGAAATTTTCGAATGACTTTACCTTAATCAGTCTGTGCAACTCAAATAGTTGAACCGCAAATACTCTTTGTTGACTGTAATGAGAAACAGAGTCACGTCAAGAAGATGAACCGTTAAAGGAAAGATATAGTTTCTGTTGAAGACGAGATAGGGAAAAGAAACAAGCATAAATAGCTAATCAGCAGTGATAGAAAAGCAAAGTAATACGTCCACGGACACGTTAGGCATAGATAACCAGAAAACTTTCAAGAAAAATAGATATAAATATCTAAATTGAAGATACATGATGCAAGGGATGGGTTTATTGAAATCTAGCTTACAGTGCAGCTTAATGTGAATCTCAGATATTTAACAAAAAGCAAGAAACAAAACTTGTTAACGTTTGGTCATGAACCCTGAAACCTTACCATAGCTAAGAGAACATTGAACCTTAAATCTGAGTTATGGAGTCTAAAATCCATAGAAACTCTGTAGTTTACAACCACACTAAGGATCCTCTTAAGCAATAGCAAGAAGCAACTATAATNCAGTCTTCTCCGAGTCGCCCCTTTGTTTGACGACAACATGTAGTAGAGGAGGCTTTACCATAAATTCTGACGGAACGAGCTTCTTCACTGGATAGCTTTTAGCAGAAACTTTTCCAAGAAAGTTTATCTCATCGAGCAAAATATCCGGTGATGCAGCAATAAGTTTTTGAACCTGATTATTACAGAATTAAAGCACAGTTTAATACGTCTGTTTCAGCTATAAAATAAACAAATATTCACTGAAACATAAGAGAAGTTTTCGAACGACTTTACCTTAATCAGTCTGTGCAACTCAAATAGTTGAACCGCAAATACTCTTTGTTGACTGTAATGAGAAACAGAGTCACGTCAAGAAGATGAACCGTTAAAGGAAAGATATAGTTTCTGTTGAAGACGAGATAGGGAAAAGAAACAAGCATAAATAGCTAATCAGCAGTGATAGAAAAGCAAAGTAATACGTCCACGGACACGTTAGGCATAGATAACCAGAAAACTTTCAAGAAAAATAGATATAAATATCTAAATTGAAGATACATGATGCAAGGGATGGGTTTATTGAAATCTAGCTTACAGTGCAGCTTAATGTGAATCTCAGATATTTAACAAAAAGCAAGAAACAAAACTTGTTAACGTTTGGTCATGAACCCTGAAACCTTACCATAGCTAAGAGAACATTGAACCTTAAATCTGAGTTATGGAGTCTAAAATCCATAGAAACTCTGTAGTTTACAACCACACTAAGGATCCTCTTAAGCAATAGCAAGAAGCAACTATAATTCTGCATCGTCGTAAGACTCAAAAGTAGCTTAATGTATGGTTAACCAAAACTTAGATCCCGTAATTCTCAGAAAAACATTCCCCTACCTGATTCAACCCCTTGAATGACAAGTAGGGAAAATGTCCAAGATGACAGTGCAGAATTAAAGTAATACCAAACCGAGACAGGGACATGTTCCAACAACCAGATGCAAAGAAGACATAGTATAAAGCCATGAACTGTCTCGGCGGGCACCTTGCACAATGTATGTCAACAGAGAATGTCCCTCCCTGCTATAACATGATCCAACGTGTTAAATGCGTTAATATGCTACCAAGGGCTCTTCAACTAAACATATTATAGGACCGTTTTAGAAGCAATCAGTGGCCTCTCCACTATAGAACCATCACTTCTCAAGTAAAAACCCAAAATCTTTTCTCCCAAAATTAGACAGAGTAGATAACCGAGTTATAAAGTTATAATTATACATGTGAACCAGCGATCGTTAATCATGAAAAAGAACTGTTGGAAAGTGTTCTAGTAAATGTACTGATAGTTAAATATGCCCTACCACAGTCCTCCATGAAAATAGCAAAAAACAACAGAGGAAAGCTCCAGTAAAATTATGCAACAAAGCTTAAGTATTAACTTCTTGCTAGCAGAAAAAAGTCGGTATCAAAGAAGGAGATGGATAAAAAGACCAGAAAATATATAATTTAGTCAATCAAAGTGTAAATTTCTGGTGAACTTACTTGGCAATAGCTTTCCTTGCTCTCCAGAAACGTTTTTGACCTAATACTCCCACAACGTCATCGGGAGTGACATCTACGCTGGATATAGAATCCACAATCGAATCATCAGAAACATCATCACTTGCATCTTCATTTATCTGCTGCAGAGAGGCGCATCCTCTGCTTCTGCTGTATTCACGACCAGTATCAATGTCTTCAGGACTTCCATGATCCTCTTCTAAATGACTTTCCGTTGCCAAGTGAGATTCAGCTCCATTATCAGTGTCCATCACACGTGTTGCGCCACCATCTCGGTATAAACGATTTTTAGACTCTTGTCTTAAGGAAGCATTACCATCATTTACTCTGTCATAACTCGATGCTGATTTTTCGAGATTCATTCCCTCTGTGACTGATAAATCTAAAGAGATTACAAAGCCACCTGACTTTGTATTCGCCTTGACCTGCTCCCTACCCTCAAGGTTCGAAAAATTAGCCAAACATATGTTTTGCTTTGAGCCTGGGCGATTCACTTCTTGAAATTGAGTGGAGTGACGAGAGCTAGGTGCCACCAATGGGGTGTGTTTTTCCTTCTCAATACCACTCTTGGTTCTGCCATGACCCTGAGATCTTCTTGAGTTGATAAATACTGGAACTGCGAACTCTTCTTCCTCTCTCACTATTTTCCTCTGATCATGTTGTGCCAAAGACCTCACATTTTCCATAAAGGACATTTGGGATACACAGTTCTCAGTTGCTTCGTTTGCAGCTGAAGAATCAAGATGCCGGGAAGATAAGTTTCTTTCCACACCACAAGACTGCAGAAAGGAGGGTTAAAAAGGATTATTCCCCATGTCTTTATCAAGTAGAATACAATAACCAGTAGCAATCATGAAACTTCAGTACATAAAAAATCTTTCACAAGAGAAAAACTAAAAGTACTGTTAAATCATCAACATCCAGATCCAACCTTACATTACAAAACAAATCAAAAGAGCAAATCCCGCTAAAGTCAAAAACCTACATAAATGTCTTGAAAACCATAATCTTCTACTGAAACTATTGGTAACAACAAGAAAGTTAGTTTAAAAAGATAAACCGCTCTGGTCATCCACACTAAGATACATTCGTGTCCACTATACCCTGATTTGTGCAAGTGAATTCAATCCCAAAAGTTCAATCAATAAGCGGAAGAAGTTATTATGAGATTATAACACTTGAAACACTGATCATTCAACCCCTACCCCTACTCTTTCATTTAAGCTATTTAACATCAGTTACCACAACTGGAAACAACTATTGCTAAAAAAAAAACAAAGCAATACCTGACTACCAGGAGGATGAATCAAAGTGGTTGTGCTACTACGGGAATTATGAGATAACGAGGCATGATCACCAAACCTCTGAGAAGGGATACTAAGCTGCTCATAAAGAGCCATCTTGTTTCTAGGAGGAGCTCTAGGCCCTCCTTTATCAGCATCATTCACATGAAGCCGAGGAAACATAGGTTCCAATATCTTCTCCTCATCTTTCCCTCTCTTCATAATACAATTTCACAAACTTTGCTTCTCAAAAATAACCTAACTTCACACCGAATTTAGCAACAACAAGCTTCAATAATTGAACCTAAAAATCCAAAAAGACACCAAATTTAGCAAAAAGAAGCTTCAATAAAACAAACCCACCAATCAAATGAAATAACTTAACCCACCGACTACGATAGAGATCTCTCTCTCTAACCAATCAAAGAAGAAAAAATAAACCAAGTAAAGAGAAATCAAAGAAAGACCCAAGTGAGTTCAACCTGCTAATCGAGTAATAGAGACGGTGAAGTGAATCAAGGTAGAGATGATAGTTAAGCAGCCAAAGGAACAAGATTCGCAAGGAGGAAGAAGAAGATGACTTGTTGAGAGAGAGAGGATAGAGAGGAAAGGGGCAAAAAGAGATAGGAAAAGTGGGGTCTAGAAGCAGAGAGAGAGGATATCTTTGGAGATATCATTTCATAAATCCCATTTGGACATTTTCACCACCGGAAAGTGCGTGACAACGTGGACTCCTTTTGTAATATGTAATCTTAAAAAGTAAAGAAATCTTTAAAACCTCATCCAATACATCACTTTTTTGTTGTTTTTTATAAAGAATATGTAAGATGACCATATTTTCTACCTAGTTTATAAAGAATAAAATCAAAGCTTTGTAATCTAGAATAAAGATTTGTTTTCAGCTAAGATATAGCCTGTTTTTTCTCTGTTTTTGTTTCTAAACAAATGAGTAGAGTCATCAAGTATTACAAATTTACAAGATGAACTAATCTATAATTTTCAAAACTTGAAAACATCTTATAGTATAATTTTTTTTTAAAACATCTTATAAAATGGCAGAAGTTTTATATATTTAATTAGTTAAAAATATTATACAAAATTAAATGTAGTTTAAATACCTACTTAGAAATCATATATAGATGTAGTGTTTGGATTATATTGTTTTGTATTTATGATGTTTAGAATACTTATGAATTATGATGTTGTTTTGTATTTATGATGTTTAGTATACTTACTTAGAAAAAACTTTGTGTTTTTATCCTCGACCTGTATCCAAAACTTCATACTCTTCTGTTGCCAATAAATCTCTTCATCTCGGTATGCCTCTTTCAATTTCTTCTCTATAAAATGAATTTTTGTTTGAGAAATCGTTTTGCATCTTGTAGGGCTACCTTTAACGAGGCGATGAGGGATGGACCATGTGGAACATTCTTTTTCCGCTACCAAGAAATGAAGTTCCTACAATTCTTAATCTTATTCACAAAAATCAGGATCCAAAATTTTTTTTGTGCGATTCCAGTGTGACTCTATTGCTCCATTAAGCCACTCTTTACCTAACCACCTCTTATCAAATCAGAAAGTCTTAGCACGCCTCACATTAGATGTTCTCTAAGTTGTTAAAATTGGACAATGATCAGAACCAATCATATCTAAATAATATATTCTTGATTGGGAAAGAGACAATGTCAATATTCATTACCTAACGTTCGATCTAACCGACATCTAACAATCTGATTATTTCGCCTATTACCACACCATGATAGTTGTTCACCATAACAAGGAAACCCCAACATTCCACAATGATGAATCATAGGAATAAAAAGCACAAAAGAAGAGATCGATTGCAACGCTTCACCTTTTTCGTGATTTCTAGTAAGTTCGTTAAAATCTCCAATCATGAACCAAGGGTCCTTCCTAGAAGATTCTATTTGAATTAATTTACCTCAAACTCTCTTCCGAAATTAAGGAACGAGATCACCCTAAACAAAAATATAAAAACACCAATTGTTACCCAAATGAACCTTAAACATCAATGAAACGATCATAATTATAAAAAATATCAAATTTTATTTCATCGTTGTAAAACAAAGCTAATCCTCCACTAGACATACGTCGTTCAATAGTATACAAATTATTATAATCAACCTTATTCTAAATTTTTTAAATAAAAAATATATTATTTTTTTTGTTTTGGATAAAAATAACTAAATAAGCTTATGCAAGTTATCAACTATTATACTATTTTTAATATAGTTATCCAGTATAGTTTTTTTTTTTTTTCTTTTTTTTTTTTTTTTTTTTTTTTTTTTTTTTTTTGGGGGCCAAAATCAAACAGATGACCCAAAAATGAAAAACCAATGTACCAGTTACCCTTTTTTATCACAAAACTCAGGAATTCTTCAAGTTGTGATTATCTTCAACCCGTCCGTTGGCGAATCTGCTCCTCTACTCTGATCGAAATGGCTTCTTCTTCTCCAACTCAGCGTACTCACGTCCCAATTCCTCCCGACCCACCACCACCAGGTCCCCTTTTTCTTTTTCAATTTTGCTTCTCCATACTCCAATTTCCTGATTCTTAACTCGATTATACCAAGTTACGCTACTACTAATCATCTTCATTTGTTAACCGTAATCGATCTGCTTCATCCCTCAGATTCCCCTAAATAATTGATTTTGGTATCTAATATAAAACTTCATTTCTGATCGAAATATGTCTATCAATTGATTGAATATATACATTTTTTTTTTGTTTTCTTTCCTTTTAACTCTTGTTTTGATTTGAAATGTTTTATAGAAATGTTTGAGTATGGATTAGATTACATACTGAAACTATACACTGTTTGTTAGTTTTTTGGGTTGAATGCAAGAAGTAGTAGATTTTTGTTATAGATTTCTTGTCTCTCATGTCTGAGAGTTTTATTCTTGCAGGAGGAGGTAGGTCACTGACACAAGAAGCCAATGAGCCACCAGTGCCCATATCAGTTTCCTCTCCGAGTGGGAAACGAACCAGAGATCCAGAAGACGAGGTCTACCTCGATAACCTTCGCTCCCAGAAACGTTATCTTAGCGAGGTTTGTTTTTTTATTCTGGTCTTCTTTGCTCCGTAACTCAGTTGTTTGATGGGTTCTGAAATCGCCATTTACAGCCTACTTTTTCACTTGAACGCTTTCTTTTCTTGTGGGATGGTGGTTATATCATATCTGTTAAGTCAGCGGATTTTGCTTTTCTATCTTAACAGTGTTTAAATTTGGCCAACATCTTTCTCGTAGATAATGGCTTGCAGTTTAAACGGACTAACAGTCGGGGACTCACTTCCTGTCAATATGTTAGAGTCTCCAGCTCGGTCTGAGAGCTTTCTTTATCACAGGTTTGAATATCTCTCACCCTGATTTTGTGTTTGATCTTGTTTTGTTTCTGTCTCTCGATCCTTTGTTTGAAGTTTGATACCAGGAGATTCAAGCAGGCTCTAGTAGTGTTTTTAGCTCATTAGAGACTTTGGAGTGGCGCATTTGTTGTTGAATATGGTTGTGAAGTTTTAACATATCTGATCATTATGTGTCGTACATTAACACAGATGATTTACCATTACAATACTCTCCCATGTCGGAAGACTCAGACGAAGCAAGATTCTGCGAGGACCCAACAACAACAACAACAAGCACTTGCTCATCGCAACCCGAGAGCCGCCCAACGAGTCCAGTTTCACCATATCGATACCAAAGACCTCTTTCTTCAACAAACTCACCACTCCTGTCATCGTCAACAATCCCACTCCATTCACATACATGTCCTACCTCCATGAGCTCCAATGCAACAACAACAACCACTACTACTACTACTACTCCACAGTCTCGCCATAGAGGATCAGACACAGAAGGAAGGTTTCCATCATCGCCCAGCGATATCTGCCATTCAGGTGACTTGAGGAGAACCGCTCTACTCAGGTCTGTTCAAATGAGGACACAACCATGTGGCTATACTTCAAGTTCAGGGACAAACAATATTGACGTTGAAGAGAGAATGTGTTCTAAGTCTATGGAAGAAGATAGAGGCTATAATAGAGGGGAAGATATATCTTACACTGAAGTCTCTAGCAAGAGCAAGTCTTGTAAAGCATTGGACATGAGACTTTGTGAAAAGTGATCAAAGAGGCGAACGAATAGCCAGCCCTTTTCCATTAACAATACTAAATTGTTGATTATTATTTCTGTGTGCAACTAATTTTTAATTATTCAAAGTAATTAATACTATGTGTTAAAAGTTTTGATCAAAACTATTATAGGTTTAAAATTGAAGTACAAAGTTTTTTAATAATACCAATAAAAAGTTTATATATATGTATATATATATATATTATATATATATATTTTTTATTATAGCCAAAGCCCAAGCACAGGCCCAAATACCATCGTTCTTTAACTAAACCCGATTCGGTTAGGGAACCCACCCGTCGGGTGAATCTGGACAGTCCCCTCAAATAAAAGTTGTGAGAGCGCTGCTTCGACGCTTTGATCGAAATGGCGTCGTCTTCTCCAACTCAGCGAGCTCACGTCCCGATTCCTCCAGAACCAGGTCCATTCTTCTTCTTCAATTTGCTTCTCTATCCCTCAATTCGATCTTTTATCGTTTCAATAAGCTTTGCACTACTTGTAATTATCTTCGTTGTTTCTATTGCGATCGATTAGCTTCCCTGTTCCTGATTTCACCGCATTCGATCTGCTTTATCCCTCATAATCCCCCAAATAATTTGTTTTTTTTTTTTGCTTTCGCTTTTGAATCAATTGATTGAGAATAAACCGATTCGATGCTAACGTTACTTCGTTTCTAATCGAAAATGTGAGTTAAGCCGTCTATTTTGGCTTGATTCTGGGAGAGTTTAGGTTCGGAGTTTCAAGTGCTTCGTTATTGCTTTCTTACAATGCATCTTATGAGAGATTTTTGTTAATTTCATTTTTGATTTGAGAATTGTCTTATGAGTTGGATTTAGATCATCTACAGTATCTCTGTTTGCAGCTTAGATTTTGGTTTAATTTGTTTTTTTTCATCTAAAATTTCTTATGGAACTGTGGAATATTCGTAAAGATGAATGCATGACTTGGATAGATCATTACAGTTTCTGTGTTTGCAGCTTGGACTTTACTACAAACTAGACATGTTAGTTATGTTACATTTTTTTGCAATTTGTTTGTATTTTGACTATGTAAGTAGTGAAAACTGTCATAAATCTTTAGTCTCATCTCTGAGTTTCACTATGTAGGAGGGAGGCCACTGACACAAGAAGCTAATGAGCCACAAGTTCCGATTCACATAGTGAAGGATCCTTTGCAACTTCCTGCTGATTTCCTAAACCCTTCTCCCGAAAAGAAATTGGTCATTGGTTTTGACTGTGAGGGTGTTGACCTCTGTCGACATGGAAAACTTTGTATCATGCAGGTATGACCCCTTTTAACTAGAATTTTAGATTCTTTGTTCAGTAGTTTGTAATTCTAACTGAAGATTCTTGTCTTGGCAGATTGCATTCTCTAATGCAATATACTTGGTTGATGTCATCGAAGGTGGCGAGGTGCTTATGAAAGCCTGTAAGCCTGCACTCGAGTCTAATTACATCACAAAAGTTATTCATGATTGCAAACGTGACAGTGAGGTGTCTGAACTATTTTTGTTTACTTGGTATTGTGCTCATGACATATTTATAATTCGTGACAACGTCGCTTTAATTATTTTTCGTACTATAGGCCTTATACTTTCAGTTTGGGATAAGGTTGCACAATGTTGTGGACACTCAGGTACGTTTTCTGTGTGACATGAAAAGAATCTCTTGCCTTAGACTATTTCCTGCCTAAGTAACCTTGGTCCTGATTTTCTTATACTATTTTCTGGTTCATAGATTGCTTATTCTCTGATAGAAGAGCAAGAAGGCAGGAGAAGACCTCTAGATGATTACATATCGTTTGTTTCACTCCTTGCTGATCCACGTTACTGCGGTACATTTTATATTATCATGTTAGTTTTTATTTATGATTTACCTTAAATATTTAATCCTCGCGGCATCTTGTTCTGGGCGTGAATATACTGATTTCAGCTGAGCAAATGTTTATGCAAGTTCGACCTTATCTATAGAGCCTGCTTTTTGGAACTTCTTGTTCTGGTTCATATCTTGCACCTTGAAATAGTGATATTGACATTTTTCCTATCATGTGGTGGTGAATCAATCACTTTGCTTTTGTTTATTCGGTTTAGGCATATCATATGAAGAGAAAGAAGAAGTTCGTGTGCTCATGCGCCAGGTTCATTACATTTCTACTACATCTTTGCTAGTGTTTAAACTCAAATTATGCTTCCACAATAGATAATGAGTTGTTTGTGTTGCCTTAATCTTTCAAATTTAGGACCCAAAGTTTTGGACATACAGGCCAATGACTGAGCTTATGATCCGCGCAGCTGCCGATGATGTCCGCTTCCTTCTGTATCTCTATCACAAAATGATGGGAAAACTAAATCAGCGGTCACTGTGGCATCTAGCTGTTCGTGGTGCGTTGTACTGTCGGTGTCTCTGCTGCATGAACGATGGTGATTTTGCTGATTGGCCGGCTGTTCCTCCAATTCCAGGTTTGTGCGTACATTAAGAATGTAGTTCAGGACATAACTAGGTTACTCTCTGCGGTCAGTGAAGATATAATAAAAATCTATAGACAGAAAGATAAATAGACTAGTGATGTTAGCTTTCATTGGTATACTGATTGTAGTTGGACTTTTGAGTATTGCAGATAACCTGAAGTCAGAAGATGAATGTCTCGAAGAAGAGATCCTGTCAGTGCTTGATGTTCCACCAGGAAAGATGGGACGTGTGATTGGAAGGAAAGGATCATCAATTCTCGCCATTAAGGAAGCTTGCAAGTATATAAACCATTTCGTTTTCATGTTGTAGTAGTGCTAACAAGACATTTGATATCTGACTGTCATATAACACGAGTGATTTTTTTCGTCTAGCAGCGCGGAAATTCTAATTGGAGGGGCAAAGGGTCCACCTGACAAGGTTAGTCTTATTCCATTGGGGCACGCGATCTCAACATAGTTCCAATGTTTAGCTATAAATGAGAGATTGGTGGAACCCAAAGATGTAATAAGGTAAGTGTTTTGTGGAAATGGGTTTGGTGCAGATATTTGTGATTGGACCGGTGAAAGAAGTGCGTAAGGCGGAGGCTATACTGAGAGGAAGAATGATAGACTATTGAAGGAAATGAGGGCCCTTTGTAATCTGTCTCATTGCCCCCTACCAAAAAAACATTAAACCCTCTTTAAACTTGGAAACTCCATGGTTCAGTACGGACCCGAGAGAGTCCCCTCTTCAATAAAAGTTACATCATTAACTTAATACTGGAACTTACCATTCCATTTCCCTAAAGGGACTTTATAGTTTGATGAAACCAAAAAAGACCATATCAGCTGTGGTTTATTGGCAAATGCAAAAGTAGTTTATCTGATGAGTAACGTTCAACCCATCAATTGGTTTCTACGCCCGCTCTGTTTCCTTTAGTGTTAGTGAAACTGATAGTTTAATTACGTTTTGTAGGGTTGATGATTCGTAGTCTAAATTAGTGGTTTTTAGTACGAGTAATTTCACTTTTTTGTGCAAATTAACAATTGATCTTTTAAAATCTAAACGCTATGTCTTACTACATCTATTAGAGTTAGATATTGTGTAAAAGTCTTATATTTAACAATAAATCATGTACAAGTACAAGTGCTTAACCGATAACTCGTTTATGTCCCACGCAACGTAAATTTTTTATGTAGACAGTATATGTAATTCTTAATTACTTCTAACCTTATTTTTTTGTCATCTTAATTTTATTAATAATCCCAAGAGAAGATATACAATACAAGAGGCCACGGACAATATCCCGTGGTCTAAATATAGAATAATAGTGAAAATAGAATAACATGCTACCAATTTTAAGTTCCAATTTGTTAAATGCATCCTTTTTAATTTATAACATTTTGCTACATTTATCTTGTCTTAGAAGTTAGAAGCTATAAGACAATATTTAACTCTTGCTATTTGAAAAACATCTAAACATATACACATGCTCCATATACTATAAGCTCTAACCTATTATACTATTTTCACTATAAAAATAGTGTAACTATATTCAAATTGAAATTTAATATACCAATAGAATTGGATTTTCAAAGTGTTTTTAGTAATTTATCGTACCTATTTTCTCTCATTCTTTGTTGAATACTTTTGTCTATTTGACTGTGTAATCCACACTTAAAATAATACTAACTAAAGCTATTTTTAAACGTTTAATCATTTTTGACCTACTATTATATTTTTACTCGAAAAATAGATTTAACTCTACTCAGAGTAAGATTTAAAATACGGGAAAATCACATTTTAAACCTTCAAAATGTCATTGGATAATACTTTAAACCTTCAAAAAATTTCACTAGCAATATAAATCATCAAATTAATTTTAGTAAGGCTCTAAACCTCTAAACTATGATTTTTGTTTACACCGCCCCACGAAACGACAGAACCGTAACGACCATCACGGAATAGATAACTGCCGTTAGTAGAACCGTTAACTTCCATCATTTTTTTTTATATAACCACTTGCCATAATGATTGTCTCACGTGTTTAAAATTCAAAATCCTCGTAATTTTTATTATGAATTTCGTTTCTGAAGGTCCGAATGGTGACTGCTTATTTGGTTGTGCGGAGAAAGCGGTTTTTGAGTGCGGTACGTATCAACTGCGGTATATGCGGTTTGCGGGACAAGTGCGGTTTATACAAAATAAGAGGTACATAATGATATTTGATTGGTGAAAAACTATTTGTGGTTCAGTATTAATTGTGTGAATGGTAAAAAAGGAAAAACGGTGCGGATTATATATTATAAATAAATTTATTAATAATTAGTATATTTGTATATTATTGTATGTTATGAACTATTTTAAATTAAATATTTAATAAACACTATCTGTAGTAAATATATGTATCTATTTAAAGATTAATGAAATATATATAACCTACTACTACTATAACAAATTTTTAAATTGCAAAACAAAATAAGAAATATTGAATCATATATTTAATTGTTATGAGTTTAAACTAAAAAAAATATCTCTTATAGATTTCATAAGAGTGTTAATATATTATATATAAGTATATTCTAATTAAATTATTGATACAAAAATAATTTAATTAAACTATTATTATTTGAACTAAAATTTATTTGAACAACAAGATAATAATAGTAGTAGTACCCATTAGTGTGGAAAAAAAAAATTGTAGTACCGATTAGGAAAAAAAAAACAGTACAGCTCACCTTAGTAAATGTTGCAAGCCTATAAACAAGGAAATATTTTTTTTTTTGGGGTCAATCGTGAGTGTTTTTTGGGAAGTGAGTTAAAATAGGGAAAGTGGGATAAATTTGTTGTGATTTTTGAGATATGCATATCCGTATATATAGCTTATTTAAATTAAAAAAAATCAAAAAAATAACTGTTGATTGCGGATTTGTAGTGGACCGCTACATATCAGACACTTCTAGTATAGAAAAGCGGCCCTGTGTTAATTGTGCCCCAAAATCCGCGATTTTTTTTTTTTTTTTTTAAAAAACGCAAATTTGTTTTAAATGTGTTGAATGGTGAATTTAGTATATTTAAAAAAAACACACTTTCAAAACCGCATTTAAATGGTTACCATTCATAGCCTAAATGTGTTGAATAGTGACTTTAGTATATTTAAAAAAAACGGACCTCCAAAACCGCATTTAAGTGGTTACCATTCATAGCCTGAGTTTGATGAACGAAAACAGAGTGTTAACTTTTACTATTTCCCGTAAACAAAAAAAATCCAAAAATATAGATAGATGATAATGTCAAATTGTCATACATGAATTCAAAAGCAAACAAAATCTCTATATAAGTAAAAGTAACCATAGTCATAATAGAGAGTGAATAAGGTAGTTACTGGTCACAAAAACATGGTGCCTATTGCTCAGATTCTGTGTTACGTTCTTCTTGAGGTTTTGGGTTTAGGTTAGACCTATCATAAACTCGGTCTCCAAACACCTCAAAAGGTCGATCCGTGAATGGACTCCAAAATGTTCCAACACCTTGTGGAATTTTACCAGTTTTTCTAATCTTCAATGGTCTCCCTCTTCTAGCTTTCTTCACATGTGGCTGCACTTGATTTGATAAGATTGAAGGCTGAGGAGCACTAGAAGTAACAAGAGTTTGTGGGCTTGATTCACCAACTTGTATAGAATGAGAACTACTTTCGGCTAAAAGAGTATTTCTTCTTTTTCTTGGCTTTGTGGGTGCCTTGGGATGACTCTGAAACATACCAAGCAAAGAATGATGACTCATAAGATATATCAATGAAAAATAATAATTAAATGTACCTCATCTATAAGCTTCCTCCCTTTACCTCTTCTCTCGTCATCCCATTGTTCCCATTCTTCATCTGACTCTAGTGGTGTATCTGGATATTCTGCTTCTTCCTCTACAACACACTCTTGCTCACTATCTTCATCTTCTCTTTGTTCTTCTTCTTGTTCTTCAAGATTTTTGTATGATTCTTTATCTGTTGTTGCTCTCAAACCTTCCTCAAATAGTGACTTAAACCTTTCATCTTCACCACCATCTCCAGCATCTAAAACCACATCATCTCCATCATCAACTATCTTAGTCACAGCTATCAAAGTTTTTTCTCTTCCACCAACCACATTCTCATTCATCACAGCCACACTCTCTTCTCCACCAGCCATATTTTCTTTGTCCCCATCATCATCTAATTCAGCCTCATATCCTTCAGCAGACACATTGTCAAATATTTCATCTTCAGATTCCAAGCCTTCTTCATCCTCTTTTGGCCTTATCAACTTCTTCATCAGCACTACTATAATCCTTATAATTTTTATCTTCTACCATGTGTTGATCTTTGCTACCTGGAGGATAAATAAATGAATCCTGCTCAAGAAAAATATCAAGCTCACCTGTTCTTTTTCCTAGATTACGAAGGTCAACCATATCAACGTCACTTGTGGGATCAAACAAATACTGTAAATCCTTCATCTCCTTCTTTCTCTCTTTGTACCAAATGAACCTAATCGGTTCTCTGTTTTTTGCCTCCGTAATACAGAAGTCGTCAAATTTCTTCCATAAAATCTCAGAAACTCTCCAATGAACTGTCTTAGAACCCATTTCTCCACTGTACGTATAATCTTCTCCTTCTCTGTTCACAGTTCCTCCAAAATGGATATTAAGTTTTATTGTGGTTTCACTGTCACTGTAGAAGAAAAGTTGAAATTAGAAACCCAAAACTGCATGTAATTAAAATTGAGAAATTTAGAAAAATAAACTTAAAATTCTTAGCAGCTTACGTACAAAGCTAATGTGAAAACAACCATCAACCAATCAGATTTTTCCAAACAAATGTGATTTTCTCTATAATCTTTTCACATACAAACATTGTCGAAAACTTAAGGGGAAAGGATGCTGGCAATCATAACACAAAAACTCCCCAATTTAATTTTGATTATGTGAATCGAAATTCAACACCCAATTAATATTTTAATCGAAACATTTGGTACCACAAAGAGACAAAACAAACTCGTTTGACCCCCGGAATGATTTTTTTAAAACAAAAACTATTGAATGAACAAACCTTTCAACTAATAATTCAAACTGGAGGAGAAGAAGCGACACTTACCCCATTCCGACTCGGAAGCTCCAAAATCTTCTCCGATTTTACTCAAATTCACGTTTTCACTTTTTTTTTTCTGGATTTTGATTTTGAACCCTAACTCGATTTGGGGGTTTTCTTAATAAACTATATACACAATATTCTTTTTTTTTTAAATACCCGTTCTATTTTTTTTTTTCTCAAAATATATTTATATTGATTTAAGACTGATCAATACACAATTCTTCATGGAGCCATAGAGGCTTGATTAAAAAGAGGAATCAATACATCCAAACTCTGCTAATAAATGAGCTGATTTATTACAGGATCTTCTTGTAAAAACAGAGGTAAAGAATTGGAATTTAGAAATCCATAATTTTAAATCAAGAAGAATGTTTATGAGCTGTTTGTGTCTCTTTCCACCATTGATGATGTTTATTAGAACTTCACAATCTCCTTCTATAATTATCGATGTGTATCTTCTGATCCAAGTCTGTTGTAAAGCTACAAGCATAGCTTTTGCTTCTGCCTCCAGTGGAGAGGAAGTATGTGGTAAACGAATTGCACCCCAAGCTAAAGCTGAACCTAAATTGTTTCGAATAATCCATCCGCCAGATGCTTCATGATTATGGTTGTTATATCTAGCATCAAAATTGCATTTCACATAGTCAGCTGTTGGCGGTGGTCTCCACTTATCAAGATTTGTTTCATCTCTTCTCTGATTCTGTTGTGTTATGCGATGCGTTAGTTCATAGAATTGTTTCTCATCTGATTTTGACCATAACTCAGTTTTTGATGGATCTCCCTAATGTTATTAAAAATCACATTATTCCTTGCTTTCCAAATTCTCCATAATAAACAAATGGGTAGCATTGATTCAGCATTTAAGATTGTTGTATTGAGAACTGAAGTAACAAGAGTTAAAATGTTCTCTTCCGCCTCATTTGCTAGATTTTCTATGTTAATATGAGGGGTACTTGAAAAGCGCCAGACCAGAAGTGCAAAAGGACATGTGAATAAAGCATGGTTGATCGTTTCCTCTGCTTGATGACATCTAGAACATAACGTATCCAAGTTCATACCACGGGACCGTAGCCGAGATAAGGTTGGAAGACTTCCTGAGATTATTCGCCAAAGAAAGTGTTTTAACTTTGGAATGATTGGTAATCTCCAGATTCTGTGTTTAAGATCAGGTGAACCATGCGGTATGTCCGGTGGGATATCACACGATAGAGGATCATGTGTTAACAGCCAGTAGCCTGATTTTACAGTGTAGTCACCCGAAGGACTGTAATTCCATATGATAGAATCTGGTTGATCAGTTTGTGAAAGAAACATTTTTTTGATTTCATCAATATCTTCTGGTCTGATTGTTGTTCCAAGTTTAACCATATCCCATGATCTTGCTTGTCCCGAAACTAACATGAGAGTATTTATAGTGTCGTTGTTTCCATCGTTGATAGCAGTGATTGGTCGTGGAGGATGTGAATCGAGAACATTGTCTATGCCTTATCTTATCGTTTTTCCATCACCAATGTTAAACCTTGATCCTTTTTTTATTAGAGAGATGCCAACTAAAATAGATGACCAGCCATAAGATTGATTTTTCCTTGGTTTAGCTTCTAACACTGTTGTGTCTCTATAATAGCGAGCCTTCATTATTTGTGCAAACAATGAGTTTGGATATTGAATTAGACGCCATGCTTGTTTAGCTAGAAGAGCATCGTTAAATTTTTCAAGATCCCGAAAGCCTAGTCCCCCCCTCTTTTTTTGAGAATTGCAGTTTTTTCCAAGCTATCCAGGGAATTCCTCTGTGCTGAGCATCTTTTTCCCACCAATATTTCATAAGTATAGATTCAATGTCTGTTATAACACCTTTAGGGAGTTTAAAGCAAGACATAGCATATACAAGCATAGCTAAAGCAACTGATTTGAGCATTATTTCTTTGCCTGCTGGGGATAGTTTCCTCGCACTCCAACTGGATGTTCTCTGTTTCACTTTTGTTATTATATACTCAAACATTTCTTTCTTTTTCTTGCCAAACTGCTCCGGTAAACCCAAATATTTTCCTCCACCTCCATGATTTGAGATATCTAGAATCGATTTTAACCTGTTTTACGTTGAACCATACACGCGTGTACCAAAAGTTATCATGGATTTGGCCGTGTTGATTTGTTGGCCGGAGTAGTATTCGTAAACATCAAAGACTTCTTTCAATGCTCTACAATTTTTACATTAGCATGGCAAAAGAAAAGGCAGTCATCTGCAAATTGGAGGTGAGTTATTCTAGGTGGATTATCTCCCACTTTAACACCTTTGATATCCTTATCCGCTACTCTTGATTGTATAAGGTGACTTAGTATGTCTGAGCATAATGTAAAAAGGTAAGGGGAAAGGGGGTCCCCTTGTCTAATGCCTCTTTCTGGTTTGATATGACCAAAAGGTGAACCATTGATCAGGACCGAGTAACTCACCGATTCTACAGTGGCCATGATCCATGTTATCTATTTCTCGCTAAAACCAAAGAGCTGAAGAGTTGATCTCAGGAAGTTCCATTCAACACGGTCATAAGCTTTGCTAACATCAGTTTTGACCGCCATATACGATTTAGACACTCTCTTTCGGGTTTTAAGAGAATGCATGACTTCGTGGGCTAACATGACATTATCTTGAATTAGTCGTCCCGAAATGAAAGCTGCTTGTGCATCAGATATTATCCCATTCAAGTGTTTTTTAAGCCGGCATACTAAGCACTATGCTATAGGTCGATAATCTGAAAATGTGATTGGATTGTCTATCTTTGCTATCAAACATATATTGGTATGGTTCAATCGTTGCGGCATTGATGTTGTGTCAAAGAATTGTTGTATTTCTTTTACAACATCCGTACCAACTATATCCCAGCATGTTCTATAAAAACGTGGTGTTATGCCATCGGGACCAGGAGCTCTGTCCTCACCTATTTGACACACTGCTTCATAGATTTCATGAGCATCGAAGGGTCGAGTAAAATCAGCATTCATATCCGAAGTAACTCTTGGTTGACGGTTCTATTAATAACAGACGGAAGTTAACGGTTCTACTAACGGCGGTTATCTATTCTATGATAGTCGTTCTGGTTCTGTCGTTTTGTGGGGCGGTGTAAACAAAAATCATAGTTTAGAGGTTTAGAGTGTTACTAAAATTATTTTGATGGTTTATATTGCTAGTGAAATTCTTTAAATGTTTAAAGTGCTATCCATTGAAAGTTTAAAATTTGATTTTCCAATACCACTAGAAATAGGTTTTCAAAGTGTTTTTAATAATTTCTTGGACCTATTTTCTCATATTTATTGTTGAATATTTTTGTCTACTTAACAATTTTGTACATAGACCGATAGACGAAATAAAACAAGTTGGCAAAAATCCAAATACATTTAAGAACTAATTACAAAATGACATAACACTAATGCACAACAAAATAAAGCGAAATGGAAAAGAAAACAAAATAAGTAAAAGACGAAAATGCTAAACAAATTGCAGAAAGGCCTCCCAAGTATCAGTTACAAATTCATCTTTTTGTCTTCATCATCCGATCAATAAGATTGACTTGCCACGTCATTTATCTACACACCTAAAAAATCTCCAAATATTCACAAAAAAAAAAAAAAAAAAAAAAANAAATCTGAGTCAAACTGGATCGAACTGCCACATCATCATAGACTCGGTTAACTCAACCGAGTGAGTTTTCTCGACTGAGTTTGGCGTACATCTTGGCTCTCAGTTCTTTTCCAGATTCCACAAACTCCATCGCCGGAGCTTCTTCTTCACGTTCACTCTCCCAGATCTCAAACTCCCTAATTCTCGGCCACGTCGGCGCCTGAATCGGACGCAAAGACGACGAAAAAGGTAACCTAACTCCAGATCTCATCGGCGAACTCCACGGACAACCTCCGTTCAACTGCATCTTCCTCATCGACGCAATGAGTTCACCGGTTCTCGGAGAAAGCGGCGGAGATTCCGACTGTGGAGAAACGAGGATCGAAGTCGGAGAAGTAGCTAATCCTGATTTCGAAGAGAAGAATCCAAGATCTGGATCTAAGGAACAAGGCAAAACACGTAACTGCTCCGTCGTATGAGCGAAGAAACAGATCCTTCTCCGGCAACTCGTTCCGTCTTTACACGGCTGAGTACGGTAACGAGAAGGATGAAGCCAACACTCGAAAACACCGTGAGCGAACTCACACGAGTCACCTCTCCTACAACTCCCTTTACGAAACTCAGGACAAGCGGTGCCGGAGTAATGAAACTTCCTCGGATCTCGCCGTCGTGCTTTCTCTCCGGGATGAGCGAACGGACACTCGGTCCAGTCATGAGATCCGCCTCTCGCGCATCGCCGGATCTTGAACTCGTACATGCGAAACTCGTCGGTGAGTGATGACTCGTCGGAATCGTTCGTTAACTCGTTTGACGGGAGGTAACGGTAGAGAGAAGAGAAGGAGTCGAGAAACGGTGACGGAGAGTGTGGGTGATCGTTAACGCCGTTAGAGAATGGTAAAGAGATTGTGCATGTTGGATCGTTGATTGAGTCCCATTGAGGGATATGGATGGTCGGATGTCGCCGCTTATTATTTTCTCCGATCATCATTTTTTTTTTTTTGTTGTTGTTGTTGTGAATTTGTTAGTGAGTGTAGAATGTGGGAGAAGTTTGTCTTTGTGTTATAAACTGCTTTGTTTTTTAACTATGGTTGGGTCAATCTTAACCGCAGTAAAGTTATGAAAATCTTGACCCTATCCACAAACCGTACGGTTATGACTATTAATAAACTCAGTGTGAAGATTACGACACGTGGAGAAATATGTGCTTATTATGTTCGTTTGTTACTTTATTTTTTGTTTACTCTTAAAATTATTATTTGATAGTTTTATAAGTCAGGTATCTAAACTAATACCACCTCCAACGCTATAAACAGATGAGTTTCTCAAAAAACTAAAAAAAAAAGATATTCTTTTAGTTATAACATTTTTTTTTTATTTTTTTTATTAACTAAATTACTAAACATGGATACTTGTTTTCATTTAGATACTTGTTTTCTCTCTTTCTTATGTTTTTTTATGTTCTTATTAATTTAGTTATGTTTAGATTCTTTTAAATATTTTTAAGTGGGAGGTGCTTTAATGATTTTAAGCAATTGCAATAGAATGTGAAACATATTGACGTCCTAAAACCCATCTACTCACTACTAAACGATGAGGTTCCACACTAATTATTATTTAAATTTTATTTGATATTAAAAATTTTATGGTTAACTTTACCTGAAAATGAAATATGTGTAGAATTTTGATAAATTTCGTAAATTATTTTAATGAAAAATTTAGCTGTAAAAAAAAGGGAATCAAGACGGCCAAGATCGAGTTCGGAGATTCTGGACCTCTGTCTCTAAAGTAGACGACGAAAATATACTTCAAAGGTTTAGAGATTCAGTCTCATCTATAGAATTATTAAGAGCAAGAGAAACCCGAATCAGACTCCAAGAAAAATCCACGACTGCGCCTGCTCCTGCTATTTCAAATGTGACAAGAAGCAGCACTTTCATAACATGTTTCTCCCGACGTGAATCTTTACAAACTTTTTCATCAATTTCATATTCATGAACAAGTTGATTGTAATTTGCCAAAAAAAAAACAAGTTAGATTGTTCATGTGAGAATAGTCTACCGTGAGTGGAGTGTCTATCAAAAAAATGCGAGGACATTATCAAAAATATCTTTAATAAAATTATGTAAAGCATATATTTATTTAATTATCCACAATATTGTACGGTTAAACTATTAATAAATTGAAATGTGCCATGTGGCAGAAATATCTACATATTATGTTTAAATGATACAACATTAATAAACAACAAAATAAACCAATAGCAAATAAAATACAATTAACATATTGGTTTAGGTCGAATCAGTTTTTTTTGGGTTTTTTTCTTGTAGTTTTTTTTTTCTTTTCTAAACTAATATTTCCGGCGTAGTTAGACTGAAACTCTATTTGGGACATTTTGTCTTGTCTGCAAATATTTGTCCTTTTGTTACTGTAATCAGTCGTTGTGTTCTGTGTGGTTAGCTTTGTAACGAATCACTTTCGTGTGGCATACTATTCATTTACCCAAAACTAATCCTAAAAATATATTGCAAATTAGACAAGGATAATGACTTTGCTCGGATCGGAAAGCCAACAAGCAACTCGGACAACGTTTGAATATTTTAAATAATGTTTGGTCCATGTTCTAATATCGAAAGGGTTCCATTGCTTCGAGATCCACTTGATTGTTACTCTTCCATTTGTTTTTTTTTTTTTATTGTTCGAGCAAAGGTTATCCATTGAACTTATCTATCCCACGTGGAATGCTTCACAAAATTAGGATACATAGGGTTCTGGGAACAAATAAAAAAAATGCAATGTATGACCATATAATCAGATAGGGTTCTGGGAACAAATCATCTAAATCTCACCAAACTTTTATTAAAGGATAACTTTTGGTTCGTGGCTATTAAATAATAATTAAGTCTGAATTTATCAACTTTTGCTTCACTCACAAGGGTCTGATCATGGATAAGCAATGATTATCACAAGCTATCATAAAGACTAAAAGAAGTATCAAGTATATATATGAATCTTAGGGCATTTACAACTGGAGAACTCTTCCAGTTACTTAAAAAAAAAATATATATTTTATTTAGTAATTAATAAAGAATTGATAGGTGTAGGATTATTTTAAGTAACGTTTCTTATGTAAGGAATTTGAGAACCGTTTTTCCTGCTTCTCTCTCTTTTATATTATTTTATTATTTTTTAATAAAAAATTTTTGTGTGAATAACTGGGTGAGTAACACCACTGTAAATGGTTTTATGATCGTTCTCAGTTCTTTTATCCATAAACTATTAATAAAACTAAAAAAAGTCACGAGATGATTGATCGATCATGAAAGAAATTCTTTTAAACGATTCTGGAAGTTTAAAGGCTGCGGTATGATATATGGTCTAACCCAAAAATTAATAACTTGTAGAGATTCAAAGGATTTTAAAAGAAACATAAAATCCTATTTTGTAAGTAACAAATTTGGACAACGATTATAAAACCAACTTCTAGTGAAATTACTACTCTCTATACCTTAAAATTGATGTTTGATTTACACAAATTAATAATTAATGATTATTAACTTTAAATACATTATTGTTTTTTTTTATAAAAAATATTATATAACTATATATACCAATGATTATTCAGATTTTCAAAATTCTTAATGATTATTTCTTGAAGTTTACAAAAATTTAATATTAATAAACTAAAAATGGTTGAAAATCAATTTTTGTGGAACATAAAAATATCACAAAACATCAAATTTTAAGGGACAGAGTGAGTTAATGGGACTATATTATTATAACTTATATTGTATTCACTAAAAAAAAGAAAAAAAAATAACATATATTGTATTATAATAATAATATGTATTTCCATTTGTATTATTAGATTGTATATGAAATTCAAAGACGGTAAATTAATGTAAAAGATAGCAAGAAACGAATGCAATTGTTCAAATTGAACAGTTCAATAATGAAAAAAGAAATAAGAAGTGTTTACATCGTAGTAGATAGTTGATTAGTTACGTTGTCATATATAAAAAGTGACCAAATCACACTATGCAACATGTGAAAATCGAGACCAATCACTATGCAACACACAGCTAAGAATCATATGCGAATGGTCACGTGGTTGGCACAACTACAAGAAGTAATGAATCGGTAAAACCCAAAATACGCATCAGCCGAGTGATCTCCAAGATTAGATTGACAAAGCGGTAAAACCCAAAATAAAACATAAATAATCGTCAATATATGATTTCGTTCCAAAGTAGAACTGTTCTGAAATATATTGCATTGTACCCAAGACAAGCAGTGAATATTGTCCTCCTCCTGAGTCCTCAGCGTGGTGAACAATTTTGTTGCAAGCTTATCTATGCTCATAAAAGGTCCTTAATTACAAGATATGTAGTAATAATTCATTGGATATGTGCAAAGAGAGAAAAGCTTAAACGAAGAACCAAGAGCAAAAAAGTGTTTGATTGACATTTCATAAAGAAGAGTATTTGTCCCAAAAAAAGAGATCAGATATATATATATATATATATATATATATATATATGTGTGTTTGTGTACGTACTTCACTTGTTTAAAGATCCTAAACATACAGGTTTCATTTTAGGCTGATCGCATACAATGGACTCGTCTATAAGGATGGTCTATTGAACCCAAAAGCATCACGCCTTGTGGAAGCATGCATATGCAAAGGTGTGGTTTGCGCATCTGAGTCCTGCAGTGGTTCATGAACATACTAGAGGCAACATTCGTAATTTTGGAAAACATGAAGACGACATCTAGGTAGCTATCGTTTAAATGCCGAATAATTTACTGATGAGAAACTATTGAACCAAGAAAATGTGTCAACTACGACGAGTGAAGAAAATTACTTACATGAGCATATATTGAATCATTGATGACCCGAGTACACACACAAATCACAAACCGTACAATACAATCATCCCTTTTAACTCCAATATTAGCGACACAAGCTAAGTGTGGTTAGCATATACTATCATCAATAGTGTAATCGAGCAGGCCACAAATTTAGAGTATTACATTATTTGATTTCAATAACATGTGAAACATTCAGTCTAAACTAAACACAAGTTACGCAAGGATAGAAACTTATTCCGTTATATGAAATATTATATTATTTTAATTTTTGACTATTACGTACACTATTTGATTTCAATAACATATGAAATATTCAGTCTAAACACAAGTTACGTAAGGATAGAAACTTATTCCGTTAGATGAATTTTTTTTTAAAAATTATTGGAAGAGATGTAACCAAATATATATGCTCAACAAAGAACCTCAAAACTGTAATATAATGAGAATAACACCGATCAGCCAATTAAAGATAGATTACGTCACAAAAAATAAAATTATATGGAATAGGGAAGAACATTTCACATTACATTATCTTTTCAAAAAAACGCCACGAACAGTGCAAAAAAAAAAAAACATACGTAGGGTGATCATAAAACATAATATAAAATCAAGATTCATATCATATTATCATTATACAACTCTAATGATTAGTTGTTGTGGTTTGGTGTGTTTGCGGATGCGCAAAATGTCCCAACTCTTTCGCTTTCTCCGTTATCCTCATTCTCGCATAATCCACTTTATCCGCTCCCACGGGGTGTTTTCCGGTAACATACCTATAGATCCACGTCAAAGCCGTCGCTGCTGCCACCCCACAACCACCTGAGAATAAGAATCCCACCGTCAAAAGCCCCATCGTTATCACTGCGGGCACCAACACCGGGCTGAACAGAACCATCAGCGGCGTCGCTACGATCAAACCGATCACGGTTCCGGTTAGTGTCAGTCCCGAGAGCACCAGAAGTGAAAGGCCGATCGTCGCTGCCGTTAGAATTCTCACTATTTGCCTTGTCGATGGTGATGAGTCGTGGAGACTCTTCATTATTGGTTGTTGTTGCGTCTGCTGATGGTGATGTTGATGATGATCAGCCATTTTTCTTTTTTCTTTTGTTCTCTGAGTCTTCTAAAGAAATTGTGAATTGTATAGAGTTATGTTTTGTGTTTGTATCTTTGTGATTTGTGGTGTAACGAATTATAAGGGAGAAGCGAAACAAGAAACGTGGCGAACGATGAGGCAATAGAGAAGAGTGTTACGCGGGCGTGTCAGCTCTGCATGGAGCTACTTCGGGGAGGTATTGACACGTGCTTGTTCATTTTCGAATTAAATCTCAATCGTCTATGATCTTGAACCGTATTGGGCTAAATATCTGGGCTTCTGGTGATTGCATTATCATTGTGATTGTGAAGTTGGAATAGTTTTATCCTGAAAGTGTCAAAATAGGGGTTGGATTTGAAAAGAAAAAAATATAATAATAAAGGTGTTATCTTCGTGTTTGGTTTGGTTTCGATCCGGTTAATTAATTTTTATAATTCTAGACTTCTAGTCAAATTCAATTGAAAGTAGTTTTGTTTGAGTTGTGTTTGGTTCTGTCTAACTTCGTTTGCTTTAAAAAGTTTGTTTGGATTGTAGTTCGGTTTATAAGAAGAAGAAAAAAGAAAAAGTTTAGGAAGACACAAAACTAAACAATTAGAAAGTTAAAGTAGAATGTATGCAAATATTCCCAAGTCTTCTTCTAATATTTAAAAACGTAAAAAAATTTCTTTTTGAAATTTTCATGTATTTCTACTAAATTCTAAAATCTTCACAAAATTTTATAAACATACAATATAACCCAAAATATAAAGAGAATTTTAGAAAATTGGAAATTATCTTGACACAATTGGCAACGTAACAAACGCAGAAGAAGCAACAACAAAGATCTTTGTGTATATTAAATTATTAATTAGTAGTACTCCTGGTCTGCGTTCATATGGTTTTCATTTCCTATAATATGTCGTATAACAAACACTTCAGCTAAATTACAGTGTCTAACCGTTTCATACTAATTATATTTTGAAATATTATTATTATTATTTTTTTTTTTAAATAATATAATTTAGCTGCAGGATGAGAAGGTCAGCCTGCTAAACTATGGGCTTAAAATATGGGCCTGTAGTAGAAATTTTGAAAAAAGAAAAAAAAAACTTCGATGCAGATATATCAACACGTGGCAGACTCTGGATTCGACCGTTGCTGCTTTGCTGGTTTACGTTTTGTATTGTCTCTGCCCCCTTTTCAAAATTTCTCCATTGGATCCGAAATCTCTCCTTTGTATAATTGCTCTCTCTCTCTCTCTTCTCTCTTCTCTTCATATTCTCTCTCGCTATCTTGGCTCAATCGATCTCTCTCCATGGGGATTTCTACAGACACGCAGCAAAACGTAAGAAAAATTTACTTGTTCTTGACCTCATGATTCCTTTTTCTTTTCTTTTTTTTGGTTCTTTTGCCGAATATGTTTCAACTTTAGGGTTTTGTTCTTTATCTATCTCTCGTGTTGCCTCCTTGTTCGTTTGTGTTTGGGATTATCGATTGGGTTGTTTGATTTTTTCAGAAATAATCTTTGTTTCTTTTGAATTTCGATCTTCTCTGTTTAATTTGTGAAAAGAAATTGTTTGGGAGATTTCGAGAAATTTCAATTCATGGTTGTGGAATTAGTGTTGTTTTATATTGAGATCTTAGATTTATTGACAAATCCGAGGATTAGGGATTTTTGCTTTCTGATAATTATTGGATTTGGAAGGGTAGAGATCTTCGTTTCTGGAAATTTCAATTTCTAGTGTTCTGTTTTAGGGTTAACAAAAGAATTGGGTTGTGAAAACTTGGTTCTAATTTAATGGTATCTTATGATTACTAAAGTGTTTTCTGAGAGTGGAATTGGATTGTATCTTTGTGATTATTGTGTCAGGAGGCATTAGAGGCTGCACAAAAGAGATGGACTACAAGCGATTTCGACGTTGGGAAGCCTCTTGGTAGAGGGAAGTTTGGCCATGTTTATATAGCAAGAGAGAAGCGGGTTAGTGTTTGTGTCTCTTTTTACAATCAATGTTTTGTTGTTTTTGAGTTATTCACAGAAAGATTTGTTTGGAGATGATGTCTTTCTTCTTATATGCATATATTTGAAACAGAGCAATCACATTGTGGCTTTAAAGGTTCTTTTTAAGACGCAGCTTCAACAGTCACAAGTTGAGCACCAGCTTCGTAGGGAGGTTGAGATTCAGTCTCATCTTAGGCATCCCAATATTCTAAGGCTCTATGGTTACTTCTACGATCAGGTGTTGTGTTGTGAGAATTTTAAGATTCTTCTTGTTTACATTACAATGTTTGTCTCTGTGATAATAACAGTTTCTCGAGTACCTTCTGTTGCAGAAAAGAGTTTACTTGATTTTAGAGTATGCCGCTAGAGGTGAGCTTTACAAGGAGCTTCAAAAATGCAAGTTCTTCAGCGAACGTCGAGCAGCAACTGTGAGTCCTAGTGATATTTACCTTACCCTTGCCTCTGAATCTCTGTAGTCTTTTCTATTTACACTTCTTGTAGACTAGTACGAGCTCATACCCTTTAATTTTGTTGTGGCAGTATGTTGCGTCATTGGCAAGAGCCCTCATTTATTGCCATGGAAAGCACGTAATACACAGAGATATAAAACCAGAAAATCTCTTGATTGGTGCTCAGGTAACACATCTTTGCTGCTTCTTATTTTCCATCAATGCCATTTGATTGAAGTTAGCTTAACTATTTATGTATTCATGGATATATATACTATCAGGGTGAGCTCAAGATTGCAGATTTTGGATGGTCAGTTCATACATTCAACCGTAGAAGGACTATGTGTGGGACTTTGGATTACCTTCCACCTGAGATGGGTTTGTAAAACCTCTCCAGTGTGTTTTTAAATCAGAGACGTCTGCTCCCAGCTAACTGACTCTTTTTTGCTTTTGGAGTTACAGTGGAAAGTGTGGAACACGATGCAAGTGTCGATATATGGAGTCTAGGAATTCTCTGCTATGAATTTCTTTACGGTGTTCCTCCTTTTGAGGCCAGGGAACATTCAGAGACATACAAAAGGTAACAGTCTGTTCTTTAAAGTTTAGGATAGGATTAGTATGATGTTGTGGTAACGTACATTAAAGAATTTTTTTCTTGTTCTACAAATGCTGCAGGATTGTTCAAGTGGATCTCAAGTTCCCTTCCAAACCTATTGTGTCTTCATCTGCAAAAGACCTGATTAGCCAGGTTCCTACTCTCTCATACCTTGTAAATCTCTCTTAAGCTTTTGTGCATTTGAAGAGTGAATTCTGATTTTCGCACTTTCTGACCATACAGATGCTGGTTAAGGAGTCTACTCAACGTTTGGCCTTGCACAAGCTTCTTGAGCACCCATGGATTGTGCAAAACGCAGATCCGTCAGGCCTCTACAGAGGCTGAAGCTTCATGCTCTTCCATGCAGATAAAGAAAAGACTGCATTCTTGGTCCCCTATTACTATAAATGATCTGACCAATTCAGAGTCTTTATAGAATCTAGCTGTGTTGCAAAGTATTTGTACTATTTTTGTCAACAAAGTTTATAGCAACAATATTCGTGTAACTTGACACCAATTAGGTTCGATCTTACATCACATTTAAAGAAACCTTTTGGAATGGTTTTAAACTTACACCAGTTTTTGTGCATTGGTCGTGGCACTAATTTTAGTTTTAGAACTTGTCCACCAATTGGTCAGATTACACACTGTATATTTTAAGCCACTCCAAGAACCAACAGCCATTTCTTCGTAAATTTTTTCGGACCCTAGCAGCAAAGGCTACTTCTTGTTATCATGGACGCGAGGACAATTTTACGAGGTTTATGTTAACTGATGTCACTGCAGCTATATGAGCCACTCCAATTGGTCAGATTACACACTGTATATTTTAAGCCACTCCAACAACCAACAGCTATTTCTTCGTAAATTTTTTCGGAGCCTAGCAGCAAAGGCTACTTCTTGTTATCATGGAAGCGAGGACAATTTTACGAGGTTTATGTTAACTGATGTCACTGCAGCTATATGAGGTCAAATTGTACAAATACTGCAGGTACTGGCAAACGAATGAAAGAAATGCTTGAACAGAGCAACAAGAGACACTCTCCAATGAATCATTTTCCTTCAAAAGGTGGGTAAATGAGACAAGAATGAACATTTTCATCTATAAGACAAAGAAGAAGAATAATGCCTACTTAACCTCAAAAATTTAGTTTTGTGTATCTTGTAATTAAATATGGTGGTAAAATCTCAAAAGGCGTAGCGGTAGATGGCATCCGCAACACCGTCTTGGTCGTTGCTCACACCTATCACATCAGCCACGGCCTTTGTCTTTTCTGCACCATTGCTCATAGCAACTCCCAACGAGGCCAGTTCCAGCATCTCTATGTCATTTTCTCCATCCCCAATTGCCATTATCTGATTAAAAAAAAGTCCGGTTTGCTTCATCAATTATCTTAGCTTTGAACAAAACAAGCAAATCAACTTTTGGAGCATGAGTTCAGGGGTGGACAATTCAATTTTATTTTATTTTATTTTTGACTTCCATACCTACGTCTACTTGAGTTTCTTTAAATGTCGTAAAAAGATGCTAGATTATTACCTCATCTGGTGAAACACCCAAATGATTGAGTAACATTTTTACACCGTTCCCTTTGGAGGTTCCTGGTGGGACGATTTCTAGCATGTCTGATTGAGCTTGAACAACATTAGCACGGTCTCCTGTAGCTTCTGACCAATACGGACGGATAACAGATGAGACTCCCTCGGTTGTGTCCATAAATATCACTTTCTTCGGATATACAAGAGAACCAAAACATCAGTACTCTGGCTTATACAGATGTAAGAAAGCAAAACCTAAGTTCTGACTCCAGGAATTACCTGAATGTCTGATTCAGCGATAAGTTGATCAACGGACGACATGATTTCAGCCTGTTAGCACATAATATGTATAGATTTTATGCAAGAAGCTGAAAAAAAATAAAACTATAAGGGGAGAGAGAGTAACAGTTTCATTAACCTACCTTTGGCTCATTGTAGATTGTGTGAAGAGAGTCGACAAGAGGGTGGTCAAACAATGTCAAGCAGCGATCCTGGCTGAATGCAATGAGAGGAATTCGATGCTCCAAAGAATAAAGACACATCTGCATATTGCTAATAAAAATTAGTATGTATGAAATAGAATTCCTAGAACCCAGTTATTCAATCACGATGCACATAGATAATAAATTCAAGAATATCATAGCTCGTTAACTTGTTTTTTTTGTTTCTTTACATAGTAGAGAACTACGATGCAAAGAGACTGGGTTCTAGAATTAAAATGCATGTAGTGAACTAAGCCAAGGCATGAGATTTAAGTCTGTGCTGGTAGTTGTAGTCAAAATCTAAATGGATTTACCTCTCTGCAGACATCTCGGTCTAAGTTTCCTCTATACACTTCTTTTCCCTGTCTACCATAGACAAGTAAACCCTGTAATTAAACAGATATTAGTGAGACTACATCGATATTGGTGCACCTCACCAGTTCCCAGATGTTAGAGAAAGTAGGAAACCTGAACGAAAACGCCTGGAGAGGACTCTGAGACAATGCCATCTGATCCAGTTAGATCAGCGGTTTTCAAGATTCTGATCGCACCTGGGCGGGACTGTGATAAATAGATAAGTTTAGGAACAGATCCCATCTCCAAAACATTTCAAAGAAAGACAAATAACAGAATATAAGGGAAGATATAGTTGGACAGATCAAAGAACAGTCCAATCATGAAGTCATAGTAAAACTGCTGTCTTCTCACCTTCCCTGTAGCTATGACGACTTTAAGTCCCCTCCGCAAGGCTTCTTTTAAAGCTTCTGAATTTGCCTCCGAAATCTGACTTTTACTGTTAAGCAGTGTGCCTAGTAGCGTTCACATCAAAATCCCATTAGAAAGAATAGAAAACTGAAAGCAACAACTATACATTGTTGAATATGTAAGCAGTAAGCATACCATCCATATCACAGAATATATAGGAGAACTTTGGTTTGTACAATCTTAGGCCATCCCCTTCCTTCCTGTCTTTTAACAGTAGTCTGTAAGTTTATCTTAGAAGAACAAGAAGATAGTATATATCTAGTATCCCCATTGAAGAGGGGGTAAGTGTTGATAACAAGTAAACACAAGAATAATACCATCTGATTTCTCCGGCTGAGGTTTAGCTGTTTTTTCAATGTCATATGCACTCTGAATGAGTCCTTTTCCTTTCCAGCCAAGGCTCTTGAGCAACAACTCCTCCTCCTCCTCCATTTCTTTCTCAGCCTCGTCGCTGACCTCATGATCAAAGCCCAGCAGATGTAGCAACCCATGGATCTTAAAAAAAAAAACATTAAGGTATCAGCAAATAAAGGTGTGGACACAAATCATACTAAACCATTGTCTCATTAGAAACGGGCAAGATTGGCTACTGTCCTTTTTATATCTTCTAAAATTACATGGTTTAATGGAATAAAAAAGAGCAAGAACTATACTTCTAAGCACAAAAACACCAAGGTAACCAAACAAAAATCCTAGTAGTTCTAATCTACACAGGGAAAAAATCCCAAAACCCCCCTAAAAAAAAAATCAGCATTTTACTCAACAGTAAGTCAGTAACAGGTTTTCTAACTCCACAACTAATTAACCTACCATAAGAATGCGTATCTCATCAAGAAGACTGTGCCCTCTCTCTGCAGCCTGCCTTGCAGCTGTCTCAACAGAAATGACGATATCTCCCATCATAAGCTACACGAAGAATGACCATAATTAGTAACCATACTGTTAAAACCAAAGAGTGAATAAAAAAAACAACTCTTACCACTGGAAGCTTCAGCTCAGGGACATGTTGTGACATAGAAAGCACATCCGTGGCATGATCTTCACCCCTCCACTCTTTGTTAAGTTTACAAATGAAGTCATCATTGCAAAGCATAACAGATAAATCGACAGTTTCATACCCACCAAGATCTTCTAAATCAGTTTCCCTTGTTTTATACTTGGAATCTTTCAAACCATTGAAAGCCAACTTCATTGCCATGGGTACATTGAGACGAAGCATTTCCGCAATATTCTACATTGATTAAAAAATTGATAAAAGGATCCAAAAGCTAATTTGAACAAACCAGAGGCTTATTATAATAAATCCAAATTGAACGAACCTGAATCTCAATATCATCAGGAAGCTGTTCCTCGATGCAGATACTAACACTAAGCTCCAATTCCTGTTTCTTCTTAGGAGCTCTCCTCCTCATCTTCCTATACTCTCTTCTCTCCGCGAATACCCGACCTGCTGGCTTCGGAATCTTCGTCCAGTCTCCTCCAGTGCTGCGTAAAGCGTGGAATCTCCGACGGAACATCGGAGAAATCTCCGAAGAAGAAACATCGAGACGGTTCACAAGAGCAGTTCTCGGGGAGGAAGAGCGTAAGAAGATGGGTTGGAGGAGAAGGAGAGTGGCGCGTGACATTCCACGCGCTTCTGCGGAGCAGAGACGGTTATAGCGGAGGATTGGGCATACACGAGAGAGCATTGGAGACGAAGGCGAAAAGGAAGAAGAAGGCGTTTTTGGAATTGTTCTGCTTAAAGGGAGGTTTTTTTGGAGTAAACATCTCAACACTCCCTCTTACACTAAAACAAATATCTTATTTCCCACTCTATTCTTCATAGCCTCACCGTTTCTAATAAGAGGTGGTGAAACGATTTTAGCCTTACAATTTAATTGATTTAGATTAATTTTTTTTGAAAAAAAAAATGAACCCATCTCTCTTTCGACCCGAAAGAAACCCGACGTGTAAGTTCCTCTCATCCCAGCCGCCGCCGATTCTTCCGACGTCGGAGCTCCTGTTGTCGTTATTAACCAACTCGAGTTGAATCAAGTTGTTCGTCGGAGCTCTCTTTCAACCCGAGAAACCCAACCTGGTTACTCACCTCTCAACCCAGCCGCCAACGATTCTTCCGTCGTCGGAGCTCCTACTGCTGTCGTTCTTCACCAACTCGACTTGAATCAAGTTGTTCTTCAAAATGCAGGTGCGTTACTTCTCATTAGAGTAGCTTTTTGTTGAATTTGTTTTTGATTTGTAAATTCAGAAATTCAATTGGATTTAGATCGAAGAAAGCTTAGCACATTGGGTGTTTTACAAAAGTTTATTGGTCATTGAGCTATCTATTAGATAAAAAATGGATTTGGCTTTCGATTAGAACTCGTTTACCATTCAAGTCGATTTTGATAGGAGAGAGAGAATGTGGTGAAACTGGTAATACTGGTATATTTAGTAAAACTAGTAAAACTAGTAGTAGTACTAATTATGATTTTTTTATATTGGTTGGTTTGGCAGGATACAATATGCGAGAACGTCAGCCTACATTTTAAATTTGAAGGATGCATGTATAGTATAATGTTCAAGAGGAATATAACATTGTTGATGTTAAAAGCAAGGATACAAAGGAAGATTGGGTTTGTTGAAAGTAACGTTCAGTTGCAGCTGAGCTACAAGCCACTACTGGTAGAAACAGTTGAGCATTGTGAGCTTAATGATGATGAGGATGTTAATGTTTATCTAGACTCTGTTAATTATGAGAAGCGAAGATGTATGTTGTTTGTGAATGTCATCCCTTCTGAGCCTCAGCCTGAGCAAGTTCCCATAGCGCCCACAGTGCCCACAATGCCCATA
>NC_025700.1:24437603-24464922 GCF_000633955.1 Camelina sativa | reverse complement strand
AACTTAATGTAAAAATTGGTTAGAAACTTAATTTGAAACTTAATTTGAAGTCTATTAATGTTTTCTTCTTTCAACATGTGTATATAAGAGAGTATAACTGGCACAACTAAGATAAAACTGGTAAAAATAATAAAATTGGTACTACCTAAAACCAATACATATTGTATAATACATGTGTATAAATGTTCTACATAGGTTTCTACTATAGNTTGTATGGCCTACAATGATGCTTCCTAAAAAGTAGAGAACCGCCATCTTTAATCTATCACGAGTACGATCTGGTTGCATTACCATTAACTTTCCCCTCACATTTTGAAGTGTAATCTTTTTTTTTTCGTAAAAAAATACTTCCTTCGAAACTCGATACCGCCGGCTTCCTTGTAATCAAGTGGATATCACCGACAATCTAATCCAGACATCAACGCATGTTCTCTCAGACCATACCGGATTGGAACACCATTCACAACAAACCATGCTTCCTTCTTTTTTTCGATTTTAGCCGTTCGAAGTAAGAGCAACCACATTCCCATAAGCTTGTGGTTTGGTTCCCTTGGCATGTGGAAAATGTGCTTGAATTGTGGATGTTTCTCAAACCAATCCCTCTCAGAACTAGTCAATGGATGCTCTAATTTATCCAGCGTTTCCACAGTTTCAAAAATATGACACCTTGTCGATAGCTTGATTTTCTTGTTGTACTGACTAGGCTCAAAGTGCATACCTAAAGGTTGCATCGCTTCTATTTCCTCCTCTGATTCCTGCAACAATATCAGTTTTACATGAGTTATACCAGTTATACAAGTTCTACACCACCTAGTTGTACCAGTTCTACTAGTTCTACACCCATTAGTTGCACCAGTTCTACCAGTTCTACTATATCGATTTCAAATTCCAATTCAATTCTGAAAGAATGAAACAGACTTGTTGTACTTACACTTGCATCGTTGTGCTCCTCGTGCTCCCTCTCACTTTCGCTTGTACTCCTTCTCGAGTTACCTGCCGAGTTCGAACTTCCCTCATTATCTTCTTCTTCTTCTCCTCCTTCATCGTCTTTTTCTTCTGATTTTTCTCCTTCATCATTTTCTTCTTCCCCTTCATCGTCTTTTTCTTCCCCATCTTTACCTTCTTCTCCTTCATCGTTTTCTTCTTCCACTTCATCGTTTTCTTCTTCCCCTTCATCGTTTCCTTCTTCTCCTTCATCGTCTTTTTCTTCCGATTCTTCTCCTTCATCGTTTTCTTCTTCCCCTTCATCGTCTTTTTCTTCCCCTTCTTCACCTTCTTCTCCTTCATCGTTTTCTTCTTCCACTTCATCGTTTTCTTCTTCTTCTCCATCTCTTGATTCCACAGAAGTAGATCTCTCGTTATCTCCTCCTTCTTCATCATCTTCTTCTTGATTACTTGATTCCGGAGTACTGGATTTTGCTTTCTCTCCTTCGTTCGCATTTTCTCTTTCGACCACCGGATTGGGTTCCTCCGAAACTCGACTTTCACTTTCTTCTGCCACCGTACTCAAAGCTCTCTCTCCTACTGTCGTCGGACTCAAACCCGACACACCTACTTCCGGCGAATCGAATTTTGCTTTCGAACCACCATCTCCTTGTGAGATCTTCTTCTCTTTCAAACGCTCACTCCTCCTCACATGACCCCCCCTTGTTTTCACCATCTTCTTACTCGATTTTTGGTTGATTGAAAGAAAACGAGAAAACCCTAGTTCTACAGTTTCACCCAAATCGATTCGAGTTTCCCGAAGAAAGACGAGAGAGAGCGGTTTTAAACATAAATTTTACAGTTTTTTTTTAAAAGATACCGATTCAGTTTTTCGGGTATTAGATCCGATTTCTTTTGGTTAGACCCAGGTATTCTTTGTAATTATCTTAGTTTTCTTTGGACAATAATGTAAAACACTCATTTCTTGATTTAAAAAAAAATCAAAAAATAGACCAAAAAAGAGAGGGATTTTTGAGATTGTCAGAAATGTTTTAGGGAGTTCTGAGACGAAAACTCGTTTTTTTTGTGGGTTGATACAAAACTAAATCGAACCGGGATTATTCAAATCAAAACCGTACCAACAAGCTTTTGGGGTATTATGTGATTTCTAAATACATATGGAATTGTAAATTCTAAAAATAAAAATACATAGATTTTGAAATAACATGTTTTATCCTTGGATTTGAATATTTCTATTTTACACTTTCAAATCCACTCAAATTCATTTAAAACATAATGTAGATTTTGAAATCCAAAAACAAATCATTAAATAAATAACATGAGATTTTAATAAGTATTTGTAAATCATAGAACCAATAACACATAATTTTGATAAGTATTTCAAAATCAAGAATTGAACCAATAAATCCATTAAAATTTTTGTCCCATTGGATTTACTGAAAAAGTTTTAACGAGGGGACTAGCTTTAATACATCTCCAATAACATGGCGATCCTATCATTTCTTTCCCTTTCTTTTTTAACTCTCTTTTGCTTTTTACGGTTGAATAAAAGGGGCAATGTGTGCGCCTTAGTATCTAGCCACATGTTAGGGTTTTGTATTTCCCTTCATGTAAGCGAGCCTATATAAAGACATATAATCTAATCTCTAATGTAAAGTTAGACTTGTTTGAATAAATAAAAAGTTTTCTTTCACTTTCGTGTTTTTGGCCCACTCAAAGAGTCTTTCGGACTTGCTTAAATGCACTCGGCATCATCTGCTTCTTCACCCACTAGTGCATCAGATATTTCTTCTGCTCTTACATGCCTGCATCATATACTTCTCTGACAGGTCCAATTTGCAATCAGTCTAGAACCACCGTTGTTGGTTCGGATTCCGCCCAAGTTTGGCGATGTTTGCTCACCTAATTATTCTCTGACGTCTTTGTAGGTTGCTTTCAGCCTAGAGCCACTTGTGTTGGCTCGAAGTTTGTCTTAACATCACATTGTATAGTGACCATCTCCTTATCAATTGATGATTATGTGTTGAATGCGTATTCTTTCACGGGTTTTCTCGTGTTAGTTTGTTTCGACATTTCTACTGGTTGTCTCTTCCGTGCCTGCATCAGATATTTCTCCAACAGGTCCAATTTGCAATCAATCCAAAAGTAACATTGGAAGCCTTTATAGCCAAAGTTTCTACAGCTCAAGTTTTTATAGCCAAAATTTCCATAGTCAAAATCTCAATAGCCAAAATTTTTACAGTCAAAGCCTTTACAATTAAAAGTAACATTCGTTACGAATTGACCTCTAATAACTAGTAGACCTATTCTCAAAATTGAATTTATAAAATCTATTCATAGACGCTCGGATATTCGGTGTGATTCCGGATAGATCCGTTTGGTTCTGAGTATTTTAGATAGGAAAGTTTAGTATCCATTCGGTTTTTTAAATTTTTGGTTCGGTAAATATTTTAGTCATCCTAATCTAAAAAATATTTGATATTTACAGATTTATAATAGTAACTTTGGTTATTGGGTTATATCAAGTTTAAATATAATTAATATTTTGGATATATAACGATGCGTTGGGTATTTGGGATATTCATTCGGTTCTCAGTTCGATTTGATATAGGTTCTTTCGGTTCTCAAGGCTAGTATCCATTCGATTATGTATCACATTGGTTTAGGTTCGGTTCGGTTCCTATTTTGGGTTCGGTTTCGGTTGGATACTTTCGCCTAGCTTCTGCATCTATCTCCCTCCTTTGAACTGGTCAAATCGATTTTAATCCGTTTATTATTTAATTCCTCTCATTCTTTGACTCTCCTTTGAAATTTCTAGTCGAGGGCTTTCCCTATCCTTCGATTTAGGGTTTTTGAGCTTTTCTCGCTCCCCTCTCATCACTTTTTTTTCCTTTCCTCTTTTGCCACCTTTCTTCTCCTTCCGCCATGATTCCGAAATGATCATGATCTATGTGCTTAATCAGGTGATGTTGTTGTTGTGCTTGGGGATCGCTTAGGGTTTCCCTGGTGTTTACGCGTTTTGTCATGGTGAGTACTCAACAACGCACCGACGATGGTTCTGGTTCCTCTCCACCAGTGGTAAAAGCTCTTCTTAAGAGCTATGGAATTACGAAACCACTTTCCGTTGCTGGTCCTTGTGCGGCTGATCTTAAGCGTAATTTCGAACTGGAGAAGGTATCTTTTGTGTTTTTTTCTTTTGTTTTTCCGATGATGACACACTGTTTCCAGGTAACATACGTTTTTGCTGATTTTTTTTTTTTTTTGGGGTCTGTTTCGGAAGTTCCTGGTTGACGAGGGGCTCTATGAGAACAAGGAAGAAACTATGCGAAGAGAGGAAGTTCTGGTGCGCATTGATCAGGTGGATTAGCGCTTTGATAATGCTAAGAGTTCTAATATTATATATCAGCTTTCCAAAATGATTTGTAATTTTGTAGTTTAAGCCTTCAATGTCTATTGGCTTTTTATCTGAATGGCCATGCCAACTCATAATGACATATAGGCGGTTTGATGTTTTACTCTGTTTTACTGGAATGTTGATTTTGGGGTTAGCTGCTTTTGTTTTCGATGCTGTAACAGTGTTTTCATGATGGTCCAGTTTTGTTTATAATACTAGCTTTTTTCATCTAACATAACTTGTTCCTCAAATGTCTTGTATAGATTGTAAAACACTGGGTGAAACAGTTAACTCGGCAGAGAGGCTATACAGATCAGATGGTGGAGGATGCAAATGCTGTCATTTTCACTTTTGGATCTTACCGACTTGGAGTAAGTGCTTTTTAAGTTTAAAATTTAAAGTTCAATTGCATCTTATCTGTTTCTTGAAAGGTGATGGCTTATTTGGATCGTAGATTTTCCATTGAGCCTTGTGAATATTACTGAATTCAAGAGAAGCAGTATTGTACTGGTGTGTACAGTACTAGTATTTGAGGATGAATTTTTTTGAATTGTTGACTTGCAGGTACACGGACCTGGGGCTGATATTGATACTTTGTGTGTTGGCCCATCTTATGTTAACAGAGAGGTAACTACTGAATCACGTCTTGCTGATGTAAACGTCTGGTATGTTGTTTAGTTGCTAACAGTTTAATTTTACAGGAGGATTTCTTCATTATCTTGCGCGGTATATTGGCTGAAATGGAAGAAGTGACTGAGCTTCAACCTGTTACTGATGCCCATGTCCCAGTTATGAAATTCAAGTTCCAAGGAATATCAATTGATCTTCTGTATGCTAGCATATCAGTTGTCCCTCAGGTAACATCAGTATAGCTTCTCTAGTTTCCGCTAAACTTAGGGGGTTATGCTACCTGTATGTTATTTTGGATTTTGTCTCGTGGTTTTAGTGTGTGTTGCATGTTGTCACATTTAGTATCATAGTCTTCCTCCAATGGTGGTTGAGATATCAAAGAAACTTCTTTTTAGATACTGTTAGCCGTAGTGAACAAGGAGATGTGGGACTGCCATATTAGCACCATCAGGCTTGATTTATATATGAGTACTGAGCTGAGTTCTCGCCAAGTTCTTGCTGAGTCAGATCCCGTGTTTTTCTGGATTCAATTTATTAACAGGATCTGGATATTTCCAACTCTTCTGTGCTGTGTGACGTGGATGAACAAACTGTCCGCAGTCTTAATGGTTGTAGGGTTGCTGATCAGATTCTGAAACTCGTTCCAAATTCCGAGGTAAAGTCGTTGTATGCCAGTTCTTCTTTCTTTTCTTTTTTTGGTTATAGACTAATAAATCATGTAAGTCATCTCTGATGTTATGTGCAAATGTAGCACTTCCGGACAACATTAAGATGCCTAAAGTACTGGGCTAAAAAGCGTGGGGTCTATTCAAATGTAAGGTGGTGTCTTTCTGAATATTACATCTGTTGAAAATATGTTACGTTTAGATAAAAGCTCTTGTAATCTCTCTTATATTGAGCAGGTTACTGGATTTCTTGGTGGTGTAAACTGGGCACTTCTGGTTGCACGCCTGTGCCAGCTTTATCCAAATGCTATTCCTAGTATGTTGGTTTCTCGATTTTTTAGAGTATATACTCAATGGCGCTGGCCAAATCCAGTCATGCTTTGTACAATAGAAGAAGATGAGCTTGGCTTTCCCGTCTGGGACCCACGAAAAAATCATCGTGACCGTTATCATCTTATGCCAATAATAACTCCTGCGTACCCATGCATGAATTCTAGTTACAATGTATCTCAAAGCACTCTTCGTGTTATGACAGAGCAATTCCAGTTTGGTAACACGATCTGTCAGGTTAGGGAGCAAAACCCCCGATCTTGTTATGTACACTTTATCCAGGATCCTGTTGCTAAGTAATTTTATATGCAGGAGATTGAGTTAAATAAACAACACTGGAGGTCCTTATTTGAGCAATATATGTTCTTTGAGGCATATAAAAACTACCTTCAGGTTGATGTACTAGCTGCAGATGCCGAAGATTTATTGGCGTGGAAAGGTTGGGTGGAGTCACGGTTCAGGCAGCTGACCTTGAAGGTAGATATATATCCTTATGTTAATTCGATGTTGAGGTGTTACCTTCCGTGTCTTCAATGTGTTCTTTATTTCTTTTTACTTAATATAAACAATTAAGGGTTCTTCTCTTTTTTGTCAAATAATACATATAGAACGAGACACAAATGGGATGTTAATGTGCCACCCTCAACCAAATGAGTATGTGGACACTTCCAAGCAGTCTCGTCATTGTGCCTTTTTCATGGGCTTGCAGAGGGCAGACGGATTTGGTGGCCAAGAATGTCAGCAGTTTGATATACGTGGAACAGTGGACGAGTTCAGGCAAGAGGTAAACATGTATATGTTTTGGAGACCTGGGATGGATGTGTTTGTTTTTCATGTTCGAAGGCGACAGCTTCCATCTTTTGTTTTCCCAAATGGATACAAAAGGCCTCGTCAACCAAGGCACCAGAATCAACAATGCAGAGAACCTGGTGAGGAGGGCGTTGGTTCTTTGTCCAACTCTGTTGAGAGATATGCGAAGAGAAAGAACGATAATGAAACTATGGATACCAGGCCAGAGAAATATGAGAAGCGTGCATCTCTTAGTCCACATAGTGCGGATGTAGTTTCTCCTGACAGCAGTGCTATCACTTCTGGTGGGACTCCTCAGATTGGCATTGTGCCCAGTTCTAGAGCTGAATGCTTAGTATCTGGAGATCTTGTTTGCAATGTTAGAAGTCTTCCTATCGTGGACGTTGAGGCTGAAAATTTTATCAGTAACGAGCAATTCCTGGAAGTAGATGATAAAACTCCAGTCCAAGGTTATCATGACCTGGCTGGGCCTGTAGGAAAACATGTAAGACCTGACCTTGGTGCTGTGCTAGCGTGTGAAGGTGGGCTGAATAAAGAAATAGCTTGTGGTATGGGCTCTGAATCTATCAATGACACTGAAACTCAACATCTTCCAATGCGACAAAATCTCAAAGAGGATGTTTATGAAGTCGAGATGGAAACCAAGTCGGGAGAAATTGCTGATGGTGTTTTGCGGAATGGATACTGTGGGCGGAATCTTGATCATGAGGTTAGTTTTTCCTGTTCGATGATTATGGTATAAGAACCGTAACAAATTGGCAAATATGTCTTGATTGTGCTGGGCATAGTGATCAGGGGTTGTTACAGCCTTACAGGGGTTTTTGTCTGTAGTTTTATTTTCTGCGTTTGGTGGCTGGTTTGTATTATTGCATACTTTTTATTGTCTTTTGAAACTAGGTTGTTTTCTCTTCCCAGATCACTTCTGACTTCTCTCCTTGTAAATTTTATTGTGCGTTAGTCAAACCCTCTGTTCAGCGGGATGGGGAAGCTGGAAGCAAGAGCTAGGTCAGAATCTTTGCAGAATGTAATGATGAGGCATGTATTTTTGCAACCCATTACTGCTTTTTGCCAATCATGATCTCTTTATACTCTTGTTTTGGTACTTTTTATAGCAGCAGGAGGTTGAGCTTGAAGTCTCCGCAATTGCAACGACAACCGGAAGTCAAGAAAAAGTAAAACAAAAAACACAAAAATAAATAACAAGAATCAGAGCAACCTAGTGTTTGCTTTGGACGACAGCTTCAGAACTCGACACTATTGGTAAGTGCACCTAATTATGAATACTAGACGCTTAGAAAGGAAAAGAAAAAAAAAAAAGAAAGGAAAAGAAAAAATGGTAACAACTTTTAAATGATGTGTTTGTTGAATACTTCTTGGTGGTATTGTGAGTATCCAAAAACCAAACTCTGGGAAGAGTGAGCTTAAATAATGAGTGTGGGATGCAAAAGACAAGCATTGTTCCATACTATGCTCCAGGTAAGATTCGGAGCTGTGCTTTTGTCTGAAAGATGCAAGATTTCGAAGAAGAAGCCAGTGAGATCACTATAGAACACGGCAACTGAATTAATGTATCTGTCTGCCTATTCAGGTTATTTCACTCTTGTTTCTGTATAGTCATTTGGGATCTTTCAATGTTATACGATTCTATGCATAAAATTATCGCCTGCTTTCTAATTGCTGCTCGTTGTTAAGTAATTCAGTCTGCGTGAGGTGAGATATAGAAGAATGTTTATCTATGGATCTATAATGACTTTTTTTGAAGGACATGTTTGGCCCAACCCTATTCACCAAAATGTATCTGAGTGTATGCCCTTTCTCTGATTTATGCAAGTAACTGTGACGTAGGTAATTGAACTGGTCTCTCAACTGATGAACGAGTTCTTTGGTGTTGATTCTGTAACAAATTGTGTAATACAATGAGTTTTAATTGGTGGAGGCTTTTTGCAAGCCTAAAAGCAAAGTTACATACTAACTAAAGGAGGGAGGAAAAATATAGTGAGTGCACCAATCTGTTTGACTTTTGGGCGAAGTGTGATAAACTTTGAGAGATCACGGTAATTGCAAAAAATAACAATGATCAAAACTCAAGAATCAACAAATATTTCGCAAATGTAACTCTACTCTTTTCTTGTTACTTCAAAAACGGCCGACCACAAATATTAATTGGCACTATCTCCTCCTCGGGTAGAAACCCATAGCTTGGTACACATTGCGCATTGTAACATCTCCTAACTCCGTGGCTCTGTCAGCACCTTCTGACAATACTTTGTCCAAATACTCTGGTTCAGCTGTTATCTCCTGATAACGGGCCTGACACGAAAACATATACAAAACCAAATATTTCATAACTTATGCATATGACATGCCCTTCTAACCATTTACTAATGAAGCTGCAAAAACACCTCAATTTTTCTTTCTACGGTTTGATGAGACAAAATGGTACAAACTCGAAGGAAGACATTGGATTGGTTAAAGGTTTTGACTTGACAGACCTGGATTGGACTAAGATGTTCGATCAAAGCATCTGCAAGGAGAGGCTTAAATGTACCCCAGCTCAAATCTTTGCATTCCTCCTTCACTTCCTGCAACCGATTAAAAATGTGTTCACCGATTATCTCGGTGAGTAATTATTGTCGCCAAGGGAGTAAATGACATGTGAAAACATCTCTGTGACCCAAATCTTTAGAGTAAATGACATTATCTCTCTTTCCATACCTCTTTCGTCTTGCCCGAAACAATCTGATAAACTGAGAGGAGATTGTTGCATTCAGGTCTCTCAGCATTGTCAAACTCAAGGCTGTTAAAACAGCAAGAAACAGAAAGTTTTGATATAGATTTCTCAACTTTAACAAGAAAAAAGAAACAAACTTTGCATTGCAAGGAAATTTTAAACGATATCACCAGCACTCACCCTGCAAATGAGTCTGTCTAGCACCGTTTTATTTTGTCTGCAATCAACTACACAGTTTTCGAAAGGAGGGATGAGAAATGGATTTAGTAGCAGAAGAACACATACAACCAACATGACACAGAAGAACACATACAACCAACATGACACAGAATTCAACAAAGAATGCGTTTGTGTTCATTATATATCACCAGGCAAGTATAATTTTATGAGCTCTAAGAACATATGGCACATGAATAATATGTTGTGAGTTGTATGTCATTGTAAATTGTTGCACCGGCTGTCACAAAGAAAAATTAAGTAAATTGGACGCCAGAACGTTCATGGAATGGTGAACGGTGTACCATATTCATGCTCAATGACAATGAGAAACTGCTGTTTCAAAAGAATTACAGATATCAGTAACTTCATTTTACTTACATCTTTTGGGTCAAGGAGATTGATCCGGGACTGATCAGAAGGTGCAGACTTGGACATCTACAAAATTACATGACAGTAAGACCTCAGAAACAAGTAGGAAATTCCTCTAAATCATTCGACTACAGCAATAAGCAAAGCCCAAAATTTGTATTGGTTCATATGATCCTCTGAAGTCGACAAAATCTATTCAGACCACTTAGGGATGCAAATCTCAGAACTCAGAAGTGTGTAAATCCTTTAACTTATCTAGAAACTTGAAAAGAAACAGGCTAGCTAGTAGTAAAAGTCTCTCAGATGTTAAAGAATATCAAGGGTTAACCTCCATATATATTTTCAGTAGAGTTTATGAATTATGTTCACCTTCTCCAATTTTTCATTCATTTTACCTATGGCGATGCAACTGCTGAATGCAGAAAGAAAAATCAATGACATGAAACCTTACAGTAGCTGTGAATGATAACATTTTACCTTGGAAAGACCATCAGTAAGAGACATTACACGGGCTCCATCTTGTGGTATGAGTGGTTCTGGTATCTACAAACAAGATAAATTTGAATATGATTAACCACCAAAGAATAACCCACAAAGCCACACAAAGAGAATAGAAAAAGCCTTTGGAAAGTCTCACCTTAAAGAGCGAGCCACCACGCCTGGAAATGAAATCCAACAATGTTATATGGATCAGGAAATACAAATGAAGGGGAAATTATAGATCATAAGGACTTGCTTAAATGGTATAGTCAACATACTAACTGCACAGAGAAAAATATAATACCCTCCGAGCTTCTTCCACTTCCTTCCACCATATAGATTATTCATACGCTGTGCAATTTCGCGGGCAAGTTCTAGGTGTTGCTTCTGGTCCTCACCAACAGGGACAAAATCCGACTGCAGAAGGATGCGGCAGAGTATAAGAATTAAGCAAATCACAAATTGGTTATTTCACATGCAAAAAACAAGCAGGTATTTACATGCACTTCTTAACTGAAAAATGAAACAATCCCAAAGACAGTTGGCTGAAAAACTCTGGCATGAGCTTAGCTATACAAGATCATTATTTTACCAGTGTTGCTTCTTCATTTAAAAATTGTAGATCAGACTCATTATTTTAAAACATCACCTGATACAATAGGATATCTGCAGCCATCAGATCAGGATAAATTAACAAAGCGGCACTGGCGTTCTCACCCCCCTGCCAAGAAAGGATGAAAATGGAATCAGTAATCGGAATCCTATATGTATATTACTATCAGATTAAAAGACACAGCTTTGCAGCAAAAAGACTAAGTTGACTATGAGTTGCCTGCTCTTATGCCCAACATTAGAAGATTACATATGTTTTATAACTAGTAACATTAAGAAATCAACAACAAACCTTAAAAAAGTTTTAGGCAGGTATCCCTTTTAGTTATTTGAAGCACATAATGATGCAAATAGAATAAATGTTATAGACCAAGAAGCAACCATATAAGCACCTCTTTGCGTGATTTCTCTTTGAATTGAATCATTTTCTGTAGCCAACCAATAGGTGTGGATGCACATAAAAGCCACATTAACTCCTGATGAGAGCGGACGTGAGATTGCACAAATACCGAAGCCTTAGAAACGTCAATACCACATGCTAGATAAAGTGCTGCAGTATCCCTAGTTGCCTTTCCTAGTTGTTGTGTATCATATGGAAGTGTTATCTACATAGATTAAGAACGATATAAATAAAGGCTGCAAGAGAAATACTACCCAAAGAAACTTTTGAAAGGTAGACAATTCATACCGCGTGAAGGTCTACGATGAAAAAGAGTGTCTCATATGTATCCTGCAAACATATAAACACAAAACGCCTGAAACAAATAGAGAAAGATAAATTTTGTAGCAACCAGAAAAGATAAAAACTGAATCCTTTTCCTAAAGTCTTTAACTTTACATCACACCATCTACAAAGCCCTTAACTTTACAAGAAACTGAATCCATTTGTTAAAAAGCCTTCAACTTTACAACAAAATATATAAATTTGAAATGAATGTTGCAAATGCTAATGCTACTGACTAGAGAAAAGAGAAAGAACCTGAAGAGCGACCCAGTTTTTGATAGCTCCGAGATAGTTTCCTAAGTGAATTGATCCTGTAGGCTGAACTCCAGAGACCACACGTTTCCTGCCATGAGGAGAATCAATGTAGACAAAAAAAAACTGAATCAAAAATTCAATAGAGAATGCAGACTAGAATCAGGTAAAGGCAAAAACTTTTTTTATACTTGACAGAAGGAGAAGTGTCCTCTGTGGCGGCGGCAGAGCAACAGCATCGGAAACCTTGTCCGGTGACCTGAATGGGAGAGAAAGAGCCGGAGAGAGGGGTGGGTTTTGAGAGGAATCTAGTGCGAGACCCAAGACGAGAGAACCTTGAGGTAGAGAGGATGAGGAATTGAGAGAGAGTCGTGGCGTGCCCCATTCTCGTCCTTCTTCTCTCTCACTCACTCACTATCCCCGGAGAGAAGAAGATTGGATTTTTATGATGGGGGTTTTGAGTCCGTGAGGGTCACGCGGCTTAACATCAAAAGTCAAAAACCACAGTCGCAACCTTTCCAAGCAAAAACATTTAAAGCTATGGCCTCGATAAAAAATGTTACCAATTACTATGAGAGGTTAGAAGGGAGAAAACCATAAAATACGTTATCTATTTTTTTTTTTTGCCGTTTAGTTTCTTTATTTATTAAATTTTCAAAAAAATAAGTGGTTTAATTTTTGTGGTCTTTAAAAACTTTCATTTAATTAATAACGGTAAATCTATATTTACAACATAACGACTGTTAATTGTAATAGTGGAAATGTTAACTAAGATTAAAATATAACCCCACGTAGTTAGTTAGAGGGAACTAAAGATATTGTTGCTCTCTTTTTCTTCCCCCAAATCGATTTCGAGTTTTAGACTAGAATCCTAAACATTACAATTGAAATTAACAACGGTTTCACACCTCATCTCTCAGTCGATTCTTGCAACGAACACACCACTCTTTCTCCTTTATTTCCGTCGTTAGAGTTAACAGTCGTTATGTTGTAAGTATGGATCAACCGTTATTAATTAAATGAAGGTTTTTAAAAACAACGAAAATTAAACCATATATTTTTTTGAGAAATTTAATAAAATTAAACTGCCAAAAAAAATTAGATGGCCTATTTTTTGGGTTTATTCCCGAGCTTACAATATAGGAAAAATTGCAAAGGACTAGATTACTCTAATTCCCTGTCTTCTAAGTCCATCCATCCACACTCAAAGACTATGGCCTCCCATTGCTCCATGAGAGCACTCCTACTCAGATTCTCCAATGGCGTTTCTTCTAGATCCATTCTCAACTCCACTAACCATCGTCTTCTTACCATGACCAACTCTTTCTCCTCTCTTTCCTCAATCTCCCCTCGCACCACTTCGCATTTCACAGCGCCACGTCATCAATCAGATGACCAGAACTGTCGCAAGCTTCAAGTCAGAAAGATTTCGATTTCAACTCCTCTATGTATGGGTCGTCGCTCTTCCAAAATCGCTGGCCGAAAGGTTCGTTATGCCCTATTATGTGTTTGTAGGTTCTTTCTTTGCTTTGGTGATATGACAATTCTAGTTCTAATTTGAATGATTAGAAGTCCTGCTTCACTGTTCTTACTAGGAGGAATTAATAATTGAGTTGTTTTTGATGAGTCTAGAGCTCGTTATTGTTGATGCCAACCATGTGTTTGATGAAATGCCTCAGAGAATGAGTAGGTTTGATCATGGGTTTATACGAACTAGCAAAGAGTTTAACTTGCAGGTTTATGTCAATCTTGACATAATATATCTAATTCATCATATGTTTATATTGTGAAGCCTTTAGTCAAAGTGTCTACTGCTAGTGTAGTATCAAAATCAGAGAGTAAATATCAATATGCTCATGAAACCTGTGGTTGCTTTTTTATATGAAAATCGCACACATCACAAAAAGAAATATTTTTTCAGAACAAATATTGTATTTTAAGAACTCTGAGGTTGAAGTTTCTGGTGAATACAGGGGGCTCAAGATTCAAAGAAGGCGAAGCTATACTGTAGAATTGGCAAGGAGGTTGTATCTGCGTAAGACTTCGACATTTTTACCAATGTTGTATTTTTTGTGTTGTTGTTATTTGTTAAGTAAAACTTGCACAGTAGTTGTAGATATAAAGGCTGTTGAGATTTTTGGATTCAACTTCTTACTTTGTTGTCGACCTATGCTTATGACAATAGGAATCATGTGTGGGTTTATCATCATGCAGTGTCAAGAAAGGGGGTCCAAACCCAGTTTCAAATACCACTCTAGCTACTATACTTGACAAAGCTAAGGAACTGGATGTACCCAAGGACATTGTGGAGCGTAATATTAAAAGGGCTTCTGAGAAAGGGCAAGAAGCTTTTATAGAGAAGATATACGAGGTTAGATCCTGAGCTTCAATTCTAGGTTTTATGTTTGCAAGTGGGGCCATTATGGTGAATCATCCTAGTAAGGTTGCGAAATGGCCTGGTAATTTAAAGCGTATGAATTGGTTTTAGACCATTATTCTAATCTGGCCAAGTATGGTTACGGAACCTAGCACTACCTCAGTACCTAGTTCAGCTTAACGATTTCTTTTGCAATACTAAAATGTCAGTTCCTTGTCATTTGTAAGATATGATGAATCTGAATATAAATTTTTTCCTATGCTTTAGGTATATGGCTATGGTGGAGTTAGTATGGTAGTCGAGGTCTTAACAGACAAAATTAATCGATCAGTGGCAGCTATTAGATCGGTTGTTAAGGATTATGGGGGAAAAATGGCTGATTCAGGATCTGTCATGTTCAAGTTTAGACGAGTTAGGGTAGTGAATATTAAGGTAACTGAAGCTGATAAAGATCAGCTTTTTATGATTGCTTTAGATGCTGGAGCAGAGGATGTTATTGAGCCCCCAATTTATGAAGATGATACTGATGAAGATAGGGAAGAAAGGTATACATAATATAAAACATCCTAATCTCTTTAAAAACCCGAGTTTCTCTGCTTTTCTTTTCTTCCTGTTGTCAGTATTATGTTTATTGTTTTTTTGTTGATGATGAAACCTAAGTTGTGTTGAAGTTAGAAATAGACACTTCTTGAAACGTGTTAGCAGTTTCTTCCAAGATTGAAACTGAAAAGTAATTAAGTGACAGAGGGTAGACCTAGTGCATTTTCTTCTAATAAACAGCTAATTACAGTCAAAGTTTTCATACCATGCGTTATGAAACAAGGAATCCTTCTTGCAACATTAAATGGGTGTGATTAGATGATCCCTAGATAACTCATAAGTATACGTTTGTTTTATATGTTTCTTATCTCTCTCTATCTGTTCAGGTACTACAAAATTGTAACTTCATCTGAGAACTACTCAACGATACTATCAAAGCTACGTGATGAAGGAGTGAACTTCGAGCCTGACAATGGCTCTGAACTGCTTCCTCTGACAACAGTTGAGGTAGTGAATTTCCGCTCTCTACTGTAACCTCTGTGCCGTACCATTTCCGTCATGTCTAATACTACTTGTCGATTCTAATCTTGCTGTTGTCAACATATAGTTATCCTCTTTTAACTTGTTAAATACGTTATAGATTGCATATGCTACATAACCAAAGTTGGAACTGGCAATGCCCCCTTATGACCTCTTGTTCTTGGTGGCTCTGATTACTGGATATCTATCTCAAATGAGATACACTTACATAGAGATTACTTGGGATTGTTGTTTGTTGTTGCTGCAGGTCGATGATGAGGCCATGGAATTGAACAAAGAGCTTATGCAGAAACTACTAGAACTTGATGACGTTGATGCAGTTTATATCGACCAAAAATAAAAAGAATATACGTCACAGGAAGCTCCATTTCAAGATCGGCGAATTTGAAGCTCACACAATCTCTGAACTGGTTTTGCTGAACATATATTCTGAAGAAGGAAATGATGGTTTGGGTACACACTTACATTTTACTTTTTCTAGTTTTCAATCCGAAGCCATAAAATCAAAAGTATAATACCTTACAAATACCTAATAAGTTCTTTTGTTCTCAACCAAGGACTGGTTAAATATTTTATTTATAATCCTTATGACGTAGCACTAACTAATTACTGGATGTATGTATAAACTAACTAATTAGGCTATACATCCAAATGATAGGCTTATAGCCTAATGCAAGCTATGGAGGAGCTCAGAGAAAAAGTTCACGTAGCATCATCCCCTCTACTTACTCACCACATTATTCTAAATTTTATTTCAATTTGAGTTTCAATTTTGGGATTTCGGTTTATTGAAATAATATTTAACGTAAATCTAATCGAGTGTGTATGATTTGGTACTGTATCAGTTTGGATTGAGATTTTTGTCATATACAGTCTTAGTTTTCCAAAAAATCTTTAGTTTGATATTTGTGTTTTTTTTTACTTTTGATTTTGTATGGATTCACATTCATTTTTTTGGGAATATATAAAAAATAAATTCATTAAATCATTGTGACTTGTGAGATACTTCAAGAAAACAAATCAGTTCCCATATAAAAAGCAGTTGGATGGAGATGTTCCCTACTGTTTTACCAGAAAAAAAGGATCATAATTTAATAATGAAGATTTGTTTTTGGAAGTGATATATCGTGGGAAAATGGGCGAATATTTTTTCTACCAATTTCTGACCATTTTTGTCGTAGAAAATGTTTTTGATGGATTTTCCATGACTTGAAAAAAAAAAAATTGACATAAACAAAAATGATTTTTATGTCATTGCTTTTGAGTACTCATTTTTTATGTCATTGCTTTTGAGTACTCGTTTATAGTTTTCACTTATTAATAAATTCATTGTATAATATAATTATACGATGTCATTAGATCAAATTATTTTTCGACCATTTTGGTGGGACAAATATTCGATACTCATTATCGGGAAAACAAAATCTAAAATAGTTTTGTTTAAATAAAATTGTTAGCTCATATTAAATATAAAATCGGCTTAGCTAATGAAGATTTGAATGCGAATGAGAGAATGTGAGCATTTGAATACAACCAGTCAACCACTGTTAATGTGGTTATGTCGTATATACTGAAAACAAAGGAAGAAGGAAAAAAATACAAAGACCGGTTCCACTACAGTTGTGTACCACTAGCTATAATGTGGTTGTGTCGTATACAACCATAATTTCTAATTTGTTGTTTTGTTCCACTTTTCTTAACTTGTAAATCGAAATTAGAACCATGTATGAACTCTCTAACAAAAAAAAAAAAACACTAAATAAAAGGAAATAATATTATTAACCATCCTAATACTTCGAATAACCACGGAAGATAAATTTGACCACCAGTGTTTAATGTAACCTTTACTACATATATTTTGCTTATGCAGATTAACGACTATAAAATGGTAACGTATGGTACATGAACGTTGGAAATTCATAAGTCGGCAATGCGCATTTCGTCATGAGTGGACATGCAAGAATAACGTACTGACAGTACTACATTTGGCGTTTAGTCCGAAACACGTTGATCCATTCCTTTTTTTGTGTTACATTCATTGACAAGGAAATCGTAAGAGGAGAGTTTCACCATGTTTTTTATGTGCTTTTTTGTTTGCACAGTCGTGTCGGTGATAAATTTCTATGATGTAATGTGATCTTTATAATTTTCTTATATAGAGTTAATTGGTAAACTAAACATTATTCTGTTTGTTGTCAAAAAAAATAATAATAATAATTATGTTTGATATATATATATATATATATATATATATATATATCAAACTGGTTTCACAAATCTGTTGGTCACAAACTTAATACCTATCTATTAATTTGAAAAAGCCTTTATGATAATATGAGAAGCATTTTTAAAAAATTGATTTTGTTATTTTTTTCATTGAAGAAATTTTTTTTTTCAAGTTTTTTGTGAAGAGAAAATTTTAGAATTAAGTGTAATTGAGCATAATTTTTTTTTTACGCTGAGTGCAATATTTTGAGAATTGATTTTTATTGTTCTGTGAATTATCAGAAAAAAAAAACCACGGAAACCAAGGATGGGCGTGGAGGCCACGGACAATGACGGTCAGGTTAGATCATAATTATTAGGTTATACGTATTGTAGTAATAATGTCTAACATATCTTTTTGTTTATTGTGACAGAAATAATTTTATAAATAGACTTAGATGATTGCGTTCCTACAAATCTAACAATCGGAGAAACAAATGAAAATCTCTGATGACTAAACAATTTGTATGTTGAAGTTTATGATTACATTTAATTTGTGACTCATACTTGCCATCTAATTTACACGTTAGTTAATCAATTATTTTCGCTTTCGACATCTCAATGCACCACAACCATCTGTTTTGAAGATTGATGTGGACGGACGAAAATTTTAATTTTAGTGGTTGAAACTTGACAGTTTAAGACTGCGCGTTTGATGGTCATAACTTATATATAATTTCAAAGGTTTCAGATACGTTAGATGAATACTGATTTTACAATTTGTAAAGCGTTAAGATCATTTGAAAAATATTCAATTATTGTAATTTAATGTGAATAGCCAAAATTGAACAACAACAAGAAGAAAAGAAAAATTCAGATACCTTATAACAATTCAGAAAACTGTGTGTAGAATACCAAAAACGGTGTTGGTTCATCTTAAGAGTGTATAATTCATTTTAATGATAATGACAATGGGTTTGAAAACCCTATGATAAAAGATCGTTAGGCTACGAGCTTAAGGGTCTTGATAATTGTAATGTGTCTAACCACATGATTGCAGGTGTGCGTCAATGGCAGTGATAATGGCAACATGTGGATCGAGACGTATACTCGAAAGCCTCAGTAATTTGGCGGCTAGTGATGAAGTAATAAGCGATGTGGTCGATGGCTTTAGTGGAAGCAGCGATATTATATTAAATTGTTATGAACCTTAATGGTACGGATGGATATTTTCTAATGACCGGGATATGCTGAACAAGATGATAATCGAGGGGCCGAGGGCCTCATGGTCGTGAACATGGGTGGGTAGAGGTACACGAGCCGCTCTCACACGATTCGAGAGGAGAATGTGAACGAGGACATCGAGAACTATACATGCCGGCTTAGTCTCGGAAATAGTTAAGAAGGTAAAATATACACAAGCATAAAGCCATAAAGTATATATGCTTTATGTGATTACGCGAGTATAGTATATGCGATTCATGTATCAGTTTATAATATACTGTCCACGCGTTCTTTTTCAATGCGAGACTACGAAGACCGTTGATATTTAGGTATTTCAGATTATAAATATAATATTTTTATTTTTTTGTTTTTTGGATGTGTGTATATCACCTATCTACCTATAGGCGTAGGCGGATATAAAAAATACATGGATTCATGGCATAAAATTTGTTAGGTGTTTCGTGCAAGTTCGTTTCCTGATTAAATATTGTTCTTTAATTCCAAAATCGAGCCCAAACCCTAGTTAACTGCACATAATTTTAAAATATCCAATTTGAATTCAACATATTTTACTTTAGGATTTTTTTTTCTTGTTATCTATCAATTGTTATTGTTATGATGCATATTTTGTAGTATACTTTCTTTTTTCTTTTTTGAGGCGGAGGATTTAATTTGAGCCCCATTCGAAAAGCCATTGACCACTTTGATAGATACATACATACTTTGTTTTTTAATATGTTAGACCTCTCTGGGATTTGCCCCAAAAAAAAAGACCTCTCTCGGATATTGCTATCTTATAAATTGTGCTTTTAATCCAAAATCGAGCCTAAACCCTAGTTAATTGCACATAATTTTTGTAACATCCATTTTGAATTAGCATTTTTTTTATCAATGAATTAGCATATTTTTTTTGGGGGGATTTTTTTTTTGTTTATTTCATATACTACTCAGTTGTTATGATGCATATTTTTTTTTTTTGAAAAATACCATCAAATAGCATTAAAACAAGTTTTAAGGACAACTATAACACACTCCACAAACTTTCAAAATAACATTAATTGATACAATTAATATATTTTAAATTAAAATTTAGCTGCCTATTTTATATCTAATATATAGTTTTTAGGGGCATGGTTTATGTCTTTAAAATTTATCATTTAATTTTGTAAGTCTAATTTTGAAAATGGTGCTATTTTAGGAACTTTAGCTACAGATAATATGCTAAATTTGAAAATAAAATGTTTTTAGTGCTATTTGTGAGAATTGTCCAAAATGTTTTTAGTATTTTATTTTATTTTTTTTTTGGCTTTTTAGGGGGAGGATTTGAGCCCCATTATAGACTCTTGACCACAACCTACCAATTAAATAGTTAGGAAAGGACTGAAAATGACGATAAAGAAAAACGTAGCGCAGTAGAGGGGACACGCTCATGAGCAAGATAATCCGACCAATTACATTTTGAAATGCGCCTTAATTAGCAAGTCTCTATCTTCTCTTTTCTCTTATTTTCCAAACTTAGAAAAAGCTTACAATAATAATAATGCACACGACTTAAAAACTTGATTCATGCATGATGCATCCGTACGTGAAGTTGCCTTTTACAAATTTAGCAAACCACTAATAAACCCAACGAGGCAACGACTATTCCTTTAACATTCAGTTGACAACTTTTTTTGTTAAACTAGTAGTTTATTAATCATAGCAAAACGAAGTTATTTATACAGCTGTTCGGGAATTAACACAATTGGTACCTTTTCTTGAGGTCAGTTTCATGCCAATTATGACATTGATAGATCATAAGTTGCAGAAGTATCTCTCTCAAAATGTCGTGGTGAGCTTGAGGAGGAAAGATTCCATTTTCCGGGGAAAGGCAAAATAGAGATCAAGTGACACTCGTTGTAAACAAATTGCATACATACAAATTAATCTGAAAAAAAAAAATCTGATTCGTAATATTTGTAGAGGGAAAAACATTTGCTAGAAAATTATTTAGCATTGATCTTTTTATATTACATAAATTTATTTAAAAGTTTTTAAATTGTTGGAACGAAAATTGAGGCTTTTTATCGTTAATTTCCCTTCTCAACATTAAATCACAAAGTTCATTAGAATTTGACCTCTGTCCTTTAGTAAACAATACCCTACAATTCCCACAGTGCCCACAGTGCCTCTCTTATGCCACCCACACACACACTATATAGTATTGAAGTCATTGGAAAGAAGAAACATAAACATGACTCGTTTATATCAACCATTCAAACAACAACTTTCCTATCTTACACCGACACCCAAAATTGTCTCAATCCTTTTTGCCTAGCAACTAATACTTATTCTACATTTTGGTACACAATTTGTCGAACATTTTTGACATCAAAACGAGAGAGAGACAGAGAGCAATGAGTGAGTCTCATGGTTCCGACACAGAATGTTCTTCCATCAAGAAGGGAAAAGAGAAATCCAAAGAAACAGTGGTATATCGTGGTGCCCGCATGAGAAGCTGGGGTAAATGGGTCTCGGAGATTCGTGAGCCTCGTAAGAAATCAAGAATCTGGCTCGGGACATTCCCCACAGCGGAGATGGCAGCGCGTGCCCACGATGTTGCGGCATTAAGTATCAAAGGAACATCTGCAATCCTCAACTTCCCCGAGCTCGCGGAGTTTTTGCCACGACCCATCTCGCTCAGTCCACAGGACATCCAGGCCGCGGCCGCAGAAGCCGCTCTTATGGATTTCAAAACTGTACCATTCAATCTCGAAGATAAGACCACGCCGTCCCAAACTAGGTGTGAGACTGAAAAAATTGAAAAGGGGCCGTCCTCATCCTCTTCCTCATCCTCGTCTTCTATGCTCTCGGAAGAGCTAGGAGAAATCGTGGAGTTGCCAAGTCTTGACAACAACGTAAAAAACGATTTTGGGTTGTTCGACTCGTTGGAGGGGTTGGTGTCGATGCCCCCATGGTTAGATGCTACCAAAGATGATTTTACGTACGGAGATGATTCGGTACTGTTGGACCCACTTCTCCAAGAAAGCTTTTTGTGGAATTACGAATAAAGAACTTTTTTTTGGAATTAAATGCATATTTTTTGTTTTCTCCTTTCTTTAATTTTACAGTTCGTTACTTTTTTTACCATATATATATATATATATATATATATATATTTTTGTGCAAACTATACATGTATAATTTTTTTTTTCGTTAATAAGCAATGATTTGGTTTTGGGTACATAGAGGAGTTATGTAAATAACAATGAGCGTGATATTTATTTTAAATTATCTTGCATTTTCCAAGAAAAACCTGTTATTATGCTAGTACTGTGTTCACTGTTTCATACTGAGTAATGTATAATACTAATAGAAAAAGTAAAATTGCTTCATCTTTCTATTTTCCGATCATTCTTATTGTGATTGTGAATAATTTGGTTTTTTCCCTTTTGATAGTGATGTAATCATTTAAGAGTATTCTTATACGGGTCTAAATAACTTTTTAGTAGTGTATAATCATTTAAGAGTATTTGCATCAAGAAGTAATTGTTGTCAACATAGATGGAACATTCATCATTGGAAATGGTATGCATGAATCATGTTCTAAATAAAACCCAATCATGTCGAAAAGGAAATGTACTTAAATGCTGGGCATGGTATTAATAAATCTTTTAATAAAAAAATTGGTAAGATTGTAAATATTTCATCAAAAAATGAAAACGGTTCCGTTTACAATTGAAAATAATAGACCTAGATAAATATTCCCATGCCAACTAAAAACATGGAAACATATTTAGAAACGATCTTCAGTCCATCTGCTCAACAAAAGCACCAAATTAAAGCTAATGGAGATAGATGAAGTAATTACAAATTTGTTAGAAGGCAATATAAGATGTGTTAATTATAACGATGTTTATTTCTATCGATATTTTACAACATCTACATATAGTTCTCTATTTATTGTTTGCTAGATTTCTAATTACATATGCACCCGTAAATATACAGTATTTCCTTTGACCCCTATCCTTTTTTTTGTTTTCTGTTATTCGTGTAAAAATGTTATATATATCCTCTATATATTAATAGAGATGCATTCTCAAGAAAATGATGATGTGTCATTGCTGGAGAGCTCCAAACACCAATGAATTTATTACTCTTATTTTTTATGAATATTTACACATAATTGATATAATGATTAAGAAATATTCCTTTCCAATTAATTAAAAAAATCAAACATTTTAATTTTTTTTTAAACCAAACATTAATTTAAAGGATGACTCCAAGATTGGTTGCCCAAACCGGAGGAAAAAGGTTTACAAAAGTAAGTTCAGAAACTAAAGATCATGAAGAACGAGCTAGACATTTTAATTTTAAAAAAAAATATAAAACATTTTTATAACACATTTAATTTTAAAATATATTTTAATCATTTTTATAACATATTTAATTATTATAACATTATTAGATCTAAAACATTTCAAAACCCGAATTTATTCACCTATTAAGAAAAACTGATTACTATTCACATATTTAAATTTTCCAAAATAAAATTATCACAATAATCATTATTATAGGAAATTGACTTATTTAATGTCATTGATATAATATTTCACGGGTGAAACATATTTTTACACAAAAAAATAAAACAAAAAAAAATCTTGCATAGATTGAAAAAAATAAACGGATCATATATTTAGTTGATACATAATAGTTTGATCTAAACATAATTTCACGGGTTATATATTTAGTTTTTACACAAACAAATTTTAGATCTTCGATAATAATTTTACTTATAATACTAATTTTATTTTATACCGCACATAGTGCGGGTTGTTACCCAATACTCTTTACTTTTAATATTAAAGGAAATCGTTTTATCCATACGATCTAATTTTCATTCTTAATTTATAAACAATTAGTATGAAACTTTCATTGAGTATAAAATCTAATCAAATTTAAATATTATTCTTTCATTTCAAATGTTTTTAATTTTAGGATCAAACTTTTTTTTTGTTATTAGCTTTGAATGTTGGTATAAGTTATTTTTTTTGTAGATGTTATAAAAGTCTTCTACGTACAATGGATGATCAAAGGAGAAGAGGATTTGCGAGATCAAATAAAACATTTTAAGGTCTATGACGTGCATAGCACAGATCCAAACACATTTTAATTATTCATCAATGGTTGCTCGTCGTCAGCAACTGGGACATGTGGACGGTCGATGAGGACATTCTCGTAGATGAAACCGGCGAGTCCACCACCAATCAACGGTCCAACCCAATATACCCAATGGTCAGTCCAGTTTCCAGAGACCAAAGCGGGACCAAAAGACCGGGCGGGGTTCATGGAAGCGCCAGAAAAGGCGCCGCCCGCAAGGATGTTGGCTCCGACGACAAATCCTGTGAGAAGTGGACCCAACCCATCGAGAGATCCCTTCTTGGGATCCACCATAGTTGCGTAGACAGTGAAGAGAAGTGAAAATGTTAAGATGATCTCCCAGATAATCCCTTGAGTGTAACTAACTCCACTTGCTAATGTGTGAACCGGAGTTGCCTAAACACAAAGCGTTATAGTGTAATGTCAAACCACATGATAAATCGAACATGCCGGAATATATCATTTTTGAAGTGTATATAATTAATCAAAAGTTTTAACAAATCTGATTACATAAAGATATATAAAATGTATTGCATTCTGAGCCAATGAAAAAAAAAATCTGTAAAGATATACGTATATTAAAACTTGTGTATTTTTGAATGAGAAAAAAATTATATAAGGAAAAATAAAACAAAGATAAGCAATTGAAAGTTGACTAGATCACGAAACCAATCTTGTGAAGATTGTTATGGGATCATAATTTTTGGCTTTACTTTTAATAGCGTTAAAAGTTGTTGACTAACAAAAAATTAAGTTTGGTATATTAAATTAGATACCGTACCATTCCTCCGGTGAGGTAACTGAGGAGGAAACATGCTGCGGAGGAGGCCAACAACTGATCAATCCAATAGAGGAATGCACGGAAGACGCTGATATGGCCACCCAAAAGTAGGCCAAGGGTAACGGAAGGGTTGAGGTGGCCACCGGAGATATGACCCGCAGATATCATTACTCCCACAACCAATGCATGAGCCACCGCAACCGCGAAAAGTCCCACCAATGTGTTTCCGACTAAACTGTCTAAACGATGAATACAATAAAAATGTTGTAAATATATTGAAAGTTCATCACGGTTTCAAGAACCAATTTAAGGGACTTTTGGTTTGTTAGAACTGTAAAAAACCAAAATATTAGCATGGCAATATCAAACTGTAACAAAAGAGCATGGATGTTAATTTACCGGTGGTCATGGCGGATCCGACGCCGGCGAAGACAAAGAGAAAGGTGGTGATGAATTCAACAATGAGAGCTTTAATACAGTCCGGCTCAACCGCCTCGTTATGGCTCCCTAAATCGATCTTCTTCATGGCTTTGGAATGAGTTTAAAAGTTTTAAACCAAAGAAATATTGCTGGATGGTTTTTGGTGATGATGTGCGTAATATATAAGAGCTACTTATAATGATATTTTTTCATTAACAAAGAAAAAAGAGAAGAGAGAGTGAAAAGAAAATGGTAAGGGAGCGCACATGGGATGAAATTATTGTATGATACTGATTGATTTGAGTTTAGAAGTTGACTTGTATTATGTTTTTTAGTGAGATCTGAGATTTATAGCTTTCTTAGACATATGATTTTAAAGATTGGGTAACAATTTGACATATGCTGTGCGCTTAGAATAATGTAGAATCAAATGAGGTGCTATTGGTTGGAATATGTAAATCATTTCCGTTTTAAGTAGGCTATATTTTAATTCATTTTACAATCCAGTGCATGGGAATCATCATAGGCTTGAACAATCCAAGATACATCCTAGAATTAGTAGGGGATATGAATAAAAATATTAAACGTAAAATAGAAGAAAATCAAGTAAGAGAAATATATATAACCAGACTTGCTGAATATACATAGAAAAAAATAACAGATGTGTATATATATGGGTTTGGAGATATATAGATATGATTTTTGTAAAACAACTCATTTTATGGGATATATGCTGAGGTAATGGAAACATTGACAATGCAGATCCCTGCTCGTTGCTAAGGACAGTTAAAGTACAAGATGCTTATCAATATTGTGTGATCACATGAAGCATTACTAAAATAGAATAACACCAACATGTCAACTGTAGGTTCATCTTTTATTTGTAACGCTTTGAATGTTACCTTCCTGAATGGATTCACGTCCTTTCTCGGTCTGTAGATCAATCCTTATTTTATGGCCGGTTTGCTATGTCTTGGGGCTTTCAAGACTTGTTTATCGACTCTATGAATAATCACATGATTTTTTTTTTTTTGTTTTTTTGTCCTCACTCAAAACACCACCTTTGGCAGAGACACCTCTTTCGTGATTCTACCATCATTCACAGTAGCACAAATACCTGGCCATTCTGACTGAGTAAACTCATGACCTTTCGTTAACAGCTTCTCCATATAATCTACCCTCTCATCTAGAGAATCGTCATCCCACTTAAAATCTATGTTTTCCACTCCCTCATTACCACTAGCGTGTAAGCAACCTCCAATTGTATAAATAATATTTTTCAGAAAAGTGTCCAAACAGTTGCTGTAAATTAGTGATGGATATACAATTGGTGTACATCGTAACAGTAAACAAAGTGATACACCAAAGTTCTATCTAACAAAGCGGTACACCAAAGTTCCCAAAAATAATTGGGAGGTAGTACTCGTTCATTGGCTTCCACCTGCAAAATGTCCTTTTGATGTAGAATGATGCTTGAACCCAGTTATCAATTTTTTCTGCATATAACCACGCCTGTCACGTAACTTAGTGGCTATTAGTGGAAACGCTTCAAACGCTCAGCGTTGCTTTCTTCAGCGGCAACACTTCAAAAACTAGTTAAAACCAACATGGTTTGGAAGCAGTGAAAAGCTTTGTTAGTTTCTCTAGGGCCAAAATGTGTCACAATCCAATGCATATGATTGATTATAAGAGTTAGAGATGCACTCGTAATGTTTAGACATGTATAGAAAAACTTATTACCATTTCGTCCTAAAATTGGTTATAACCAAGTAAACATGGCTTAGAAGCAGTTAATTATTTTGTTAGAGGTGAATATTATATACAATTATATTTCTTTTAAGATTAATAATTAATTTTATACTTTTATTAATACTGAAGTTTAATGTTTTAAGAAAAAGTAGTCATTTTCTTTTAAAATTAGTAATTTTTTTT
>NC_025700.1:24423429-24433705 GCF_000633955.1 Camelina sativa | reverse complement strand
ATAAATATATTTATGATTTCCAACACTATATGCAAAATAATTATTCACCGACCATAGGTAGCGGGTCTGAAATTAGATGACTAAATCAAATTTTGTCGATGATACATACAAACTCTTTATTAACAAAATACACTATTTTAATATTGACTAAATCAAATTTAATACGAATAAAGTTTATAAATAAAAATATATTATGTATCTCGCTATTTAAATTTTATATAATACTAAGAAATGTAATATTACTAGAAAAGTAAAGTGTTCACTCGCGATGAATCACATTCACTGTATATCAACAAATATTCATCTGCGTTACAGCGAATGCTAGTTATTACATTATTGTCTGTAAACTAAGGAAAAACATAGAGTTGATGTACTAATTTTCTTCTTTTGGTCAATGAAAGGTAGGTTGAATGATGGGATAAGTACTGACTGGCGGCTAAAACTCTAAATAAATTAATATTGCCACAAAAGATAAAGTTTGTAACTTTCTATTTGTCACGGCATTGATCTTTTCAAAACTCCAGCGACTCGGCTGTTGTCAACATAATAAATTGAATTAAATTAACTTCTATGACCGAATTGACTATGCTTTGTTGTTAAATAAAAGATTCACTCTTTGAAGTTTTTTTTCTCAACTGTTGAAGTATGTTTTCAACATCTCCGGGTGACTAGAAAGAACGCCCGAGGCGTGTGAACTCCCATGAACCTAATAGTATTTCACAAAAACAAAACTTAGATTTCCTTGAAGAAGTGACATGCATGCCAAGATACCCGATAATTGGGAAGTTAGTTTCGTTCGAACAAAAACTTTTTTTTTGTAGTTAGCTAATATTGATAAATATTTACTGATAAAAATTGGTTGACATGGTCATAATTAGGCGGAAGAAGAAAAAAGGTCCATGCAAGAAAAGTCCATGCATGTTGTATACAAAGCAAGAAATAAACCAATCAGATCGTACTTCAAAACAAATGGGACGAAGCAATGCAAGGTTAATTTGACGAGTGACTATCGTAATTAAGAATGAAGAAATAGTCTAACTTTGTAACAGCCGCCACTTATGTGCTATAAATGCGTCGAGTTTGTTAACCCCTCATAACATCTCAAAACCAAAGTTTTATCTCCTCAAGTACCATACATCGATCTCCATCAACAAAAAGTGACAAATATTCACTATATTGCTTTGCTTTTTTCTGTAAGATGAAAATGGATAGCCCGAAATCACCTCTTCAGCCTCCGACCTACGGAAACTTAGTGACAATCCTCAGCATCGACGGTGGTGGCATTAGAGGGCTTATCCCTGCAGTAATCCTTGGTTTTCTCGAGTCCGAACTTCAGGTATATTTGTGCTACCTAACTATACATATATATATGTATATATATATATCATTATTCTTATATTAGTTATATATATATACATGGATGCATAGAAATTGGATGGGGAAGACGCAAGGCTTGCAGACTACTTTGATGTAATGGCAGGAACAAGCACCGGTGGTCTGGTGACAGCCATGCTCACCACTCCTAACAAGGAAGGCCGACCCTTGTTTGCAGCCTCTGAGATAAAAGACTTCTATCTTGAGCAGTGTCCAAAGATCTTCCCTCAAGATCATTTCCCATTTTCGGCTGCTAAAAACCTTGTGAAATCCTTGACTGGTCCTAAATATGACGGTGAATACCTTCATCAACTTATCCACGCTAAGTTGGGTGATACAAAGTTAAATCAAACGCTTACCAACGTTGTCATTCCAACTTTTGATATCAAGCGTCTTCAACCTACTATCTTTAGTAGTTACGAGGTTTGTTAAGCTTGTTTGTAGTTGTGAAATTAAATTGTATGGTATATTAACTTAACAGAAACTCTGGTATAATATACCTGACTACGTACTCTTATAGGTGAAAAACAATCCTCTCAAGAATGCAACCCTCGCTGACATTGCTATCTCAACTTCAGCAGCCCCTACTTACTTGCCTGCCCATTTCTTTAGAACTGAAGATTCGACTGGAAACGTTAAAGAATACAATCTTATTGATGGCGGAGTTGCAGCTAACAACCCGGTAAATTTCTAGGGATCGACGAATTTATGTCACAATAGGTTTATATACGACGAATAATAACATTACATATGGACTTATCTAGTAAAAATAACTGAAATATTATTTTATAACATGAAAACACAATCATAGCTTATCGTTTTATCTTTTTTAGAATGGAATTTCGTATAATAATGAAAAATTTCTATAGAGGTTTTGAATAATATAAAATTTATCATATAATTAATTGTTATATGTCAAGTATAGGCTTTGGTGGCCATTGGGGAGGTAACAAATGAGATCACAAGAGGTAGCAGCGATTTTTTCCCGATCAGACCAAATGATTATGGAAGGTTTCTTGTTCTTTCGCTTGGAACCGGAAACCATAAATGCGAAGAGAAATTCAATGCAAAAGAAGTAGCTGGCTGGGGGTTATTGAGTTGGTTAACACACGATAACTCTACACCTCTCATTGATGCTTTCACGCAAGCTAGCTCCGACATGGTTGATTTTCATCTATCTGCTGTTTTCCGAGCTCTTCATTCCGAACCCAACTATATTCGTATCCAGGTATGAATATCAGCTCACTAACCCGTTTTTTTTTCTTTATATTCACCATATATAACATTCAAGATATATATGTGTTTTAAACATATTATAGGATGACACATTAAATGGAGATGCTGCTTCTGTGGATATCGCTACGGTCGAGAATCTTGACATTCTTGCCAAGACAGGAGAGGAACTACTCAAGAAACCTGTTTCTAGAGTCAACCTAGACTCCGGTTCTAACGAAAATGCCTATCAAACAACTAATGGAATGGCTCTTATAAAGTATGTGACATAAATTTGTATTTGATAGCTTTATTCATTCATATATAATTATATATACGTGATTAAAAAATATTAACTAATATTAAAACTTTGGTTGTTGAAGGTTAGCAGGAATACTTTCAAAAGAGAAGAAGATCCGAGACGTGCGATCACCTCATGGAAAAGCTCCAATGAAGATGTAAAGAGATCATTATTTTATTTTTATAGTGTATATTGTTCATGATTTGTTTGTTTCACTAATGCACGTCTGGGTTTTATATTAATAAAAGATTGTGGCTCATTATAGCCATTTGTACAATTGAATAAAGTCAGTGGGAAATGCTAATATTGTTTCGTCTTCTTCAAACATCTTATGTAATGAAATTTTTTTATATATATATATATATATGTTTCTTTCTCCCAATTAAAAACAATAATATCATTTAGAAAAACTTTGGTTGTTTAGCATAAAAATAGTTAATTAGTTGTTTAGAAATGATAGTGTACATCCAAATAATTATAAAAATACATGAAAATTTAGATTATAACAAAAAAAAAAGAAAAAAAATCAGAAATAGCAACTGTCAAACGAACAACAGGGATTGGTTTTACCGACTCACATCAATAGACGACCAACAAAACTAGTCACTGTAACTGGTTATCGGTCGCTGGTCGGAGTCGAAGTTACTGGCGAAGGAACAGGCTCTTCCTTAATTGGGCCAACATCCTTTTATTCCACTGTTTTGGGCTTAGAGACTAAATCATTAAGGCCCATAACTAACAATCTCCTCGATTCATTTTCTTCGATGACAAAACAGAACACAAATCCGACGACGGCAACTCCGGCCACCTCCACGTTTTCCGGAGACTTCTCGGGCAGCCTCCGCTTCTGAATCCGTTACCTACGAATCCTCTAGTGGCCTCGATTTACCCGACACGAAACCAGAATCGCCGTTGCTTCTCCCTATCTTGGTTTAATATGGCAAGATGATTGATTTGGTTAATGGAAGGAGTTGGTTCAACAACCTTATCTAAGTAATTTTCATCTATTTGGATTGTTTTAGTCTTGCATTTTGTACGGTGGCGTACCTCTTGCGTTTCACTTCTCTTAAGACTCTTCTGCGTCCTCTATCTTTCTCCGTCGCTGCCTCAGGTCCGATCCCCTGATTTTATGGATACTGATTTATATGCTTTTTATTTTATTTATTAATAAAGAGTATTGCTTTAGAAGAAACTCTCTTGGGTTTTTGTTTGATTTTATTTAGCAATGGAGAGTCATCATGCTTCTTGTAGCTTGGTTCTATGTGGCAAGTCCTCTGTGGAAACTGAGATAGCAAAGCGTCTCAAGAACAACAACAACTCGCTTAAACTCCCAGACAATACCAAAGTTTCACTCTTTTTAGAATCCGAGGCTAAGCATGTGGTCAAAGATGATGATGGTGATTCCTTCGATCTCTCACTCTTTATGAACTCCATTCTAACTCATCAGTTTGGGAGGTTTCTCATTTGGTCTCCCCGCTTGTCGTCCACTCACGATGTTGTTTCTCAGTAAGTGGCTCTGTTTAGTTTCCTCCCTTGTAAGGTTATTTACCTTTCCTGTATTAAAATCTGCGTTTTAGTTTCTTTCAGTAACTTCTCTGAGCTTCCAGTTGGTTCAGTTTGTGTCACTGATGTCCAGCTTAAAGGTCGAGGTAAGAGTTTTTTGGATTATTAGATAGTATTTTAGTAAGCAAGTAGAATTTAGATATGAAAACTTGAAACTATGTGTGGCAACTAACTGATGAATATGCAGGCAGAACTAAGAATGTATGGGAATCTCCAAAGGGTTGTCTTATGTATTCTTTTACTCTAGAAATGGAAGATGGTCGTGTCGTGCCTTTGGTACAGTATGTGGTATCTCTTGCTGTAACCGAAGCAGTGAATCATGTCTGTGACAAGAAAGTATGTTCTCGCAAATGTTGTGTTCTTGATCCATTGCATCAGATATTATTAGCTAATTTGAAGTTCATTAATATACAGGGTTTTCCGTACATTGATGTTAAAATTAAGTGGCCGAATGATCTCTACTTGAATGGCCTTAAGGTTGGAGGCATTTTGTGTACCTCGACTTATAGATCAAAGAAGTTTCATGTCAGTGTCGGTAATAAGCATTACTCTTTTTGAAGTTTACTTTGACTACTATAACAGAGTCGAAGCGTGCAGCTCGTAGTCTTGTTGCTTTGATTTGTTCTCCACTTGTAGATTAAAAGAAATTGACTGATCCTTCTCGCAGGTGTGGGATTGAATGTGGACAACGAGCAACCAACCACATGCTTAAATGCTGCACTAAAAGACATGTCTCCTGCGTCAAACTTGCTCAAAAGAGAAGAAATCCTTGGAGCTTTTTTTCATCAATTTGAAAAATTCTTTGATCTATTCATGGACCAAGGTAATGTTAAACCTTTGATCTCAGAGAGACTGCTTAAAGATTCAGTTAGCTGCTTGCTTCTTTACGAGCATCTTTGTCACTTTTGAAGTATCCTCCATAAAGTTATTTAGATGAGATGGGCGTCAGAGAAATAATTATATTTATCACATAATCAGTCTCCATTTTACAGGTTTTAAATCTCTCGAGGAGCTTTACTACAGAACATGGTTACACAGGTGACTTTCGATTGCATTTTTATGTCTGCTTTTCATTGAAGGGTTTCTGTTGTCTGAACCTGAAGGTCCTGAACTGATTATGATTGTATTCGTATCTCATTTTTGTCACTATCTGAGTTGAAAGGCTAATAATAAACTTGGTAAATTAGCATGTATTTTGGAAATGCTTTTCAACTGGGGGCTATACACTGTAACCATGTTTGCTTGGCTGAAACACTCTACCGTGTATGTGCAGTGAGCAAAGAGTGATTGTTGAAGAAAAAGTACAGGACCAAGTTGTTCAAAATGTTGTTACTATCCAGGTAGGATTCTCTTTTCTGCGTTGGTTATATACAAGGCAAGTCCGATCGCATCATCTGGGGAATACAGTCACAATAACAATTTAGTGCCAAAATTTGGGGAATTCAGTCATTGTAATATGGTGCTTCGATCCTCTTTGCATCACTTTCTAAAATTTTCAGGGATTGACGTCTTCGGGATATTTGCTGGCTATTGGAGATGACAATCAAATGTATGAGCTTCACCCTGATGGCAATAGGTAAAATTTATTTATGCAGTTGTACATAGCTAATGTGGATTGTACGGATAACAACATCACGTTACATGTTAAAGCTAATGTGGATTGTATATTTTCAATTACAGTTTTGACTTTTTCAAAGGTCTGGTTCGAAGAAAAATATAATCCAATGGTGGTTTTGTTGCTGCATCTTCTGGTGGAAGTAAATGTGTTGTGTTTTAGTTCCATAGACACAAGTTTCAAATGTGTTGTGTTTTAGTTCCTTTATTCACCCTTATATATCCAAATAATCTATCTTTATTCTCTATTAATAATAAATTAATAACTAGCAGTATATTTCTTTTTTTATCGCTGGTGTTTATGTTTTGATAGGCATATATAAATGTATCACAAACATGAGCCCAAGTAATAATTTACTCCAAGACCAAGAGTTTGGTCCAACCTGGTTTATCTTTCAGACAAGTCAATGCAACTTTTGGGTAAAAGATGACAGAATTCAGATAATGATGGGACCTGTTTCTTCAGAAAATACTGTTTTGTCTATTTAGTAATGCCAAGAGTTTGGTCGAATCTCATCGAATTTCAGACAGTCAATGCAACATTTTGGGTATAAAAATGAGATTATGTGTGGACTGGTTTCTTCAGAAGAGACTTTTTGTCAATTTTTACACAATGGTCAGTTTTTTTGTTAATTTGTGAGGAGAAATTTAGACACTAAAACCAGCACCTCTAGAGGTGAGTTTTAATCCAACTCAACTCTTTTTTCCTCTATAAATAGAGAAAAATATAACAATCTCTTAGAGAATAGAGGTAAGTTTGAACATTATTTGCTCTCACTTCTATTGTGCATCTACATGTTTTCTTTGAAATGAAATGATCAGACTTTCCCTGTAAGAAAGTTTAGTTTCTTTTTTAAGACATTGAAATTTAACAGAAAATAGCTAATTTGTTTGATAGAGTATACAATAGAATAAAAAAAATATAGAGGACTACGTACTTATGATATGGCAACGAAAAAAATAGATTGAGGATTTCTCAATCTTACCGAGGAACACCTCTATAATATAACAATTACACTCTTTCTTTGTTGTATCCTCGTACTGAGTTGTTCTATATAATTTTCCCATATAATTATTTAACAACACAGGATTAATTTCGAAACCCCAACACTGAAAAAAAGCCGCATAAAAATCAGCCTCATATATTCAGATTCAATATAGTATATAAGCCAACCATTGATGAACCCAGAAATTTTTTACAAGTAGACATTTGCATGCTCACTATTTTGTGTCAACTCACAAAACCCATAATAATCTCATACGTGAGAGCCTAACCCATTTTCCACCCGGGTCTTCTTTTAAAAAATCTGCTCCCAAAGTTTAAAGCAAAAACCTCATCATCAGGCACGTTTCTTTTTTTTTTTTGGCAAGAAAAACTACCGCAGAACAAAAATATGAAGCAAGACTAATCGCTAATCTGCCCCAAAAAAAAGAAAAAAAAAGAGATGTTTACCTTAAGTTGGCTTCGATGTCACGGAGATTACAGGGCTTTACATGTATTTAGCTAGCCAATGCTTGCACATATCAAGTACAGTATGCGAATTAGCATGTAGGGCTTGATGAGCTACATATTGAACATCAGCCACGCTTCCGCTTTTAGACGCAATCTGGAATGCGCTTTTCAGGCGGCCACATACCACACAAGCCAGCACCTTTCTGCACTCGTTTACAATCACACATGTATCAGCCTAACGATCCCGCATACTTGTACTATGCGATTCAATTTATTACATACATGAGCACATCTCTGTAACAGTGAATTCATGAATAAAGGAACCAAAATTCAAGGAGTGATACTCTTTTTCATGGGGTGGAACATAGTGTAAAGATCTAACCAATTATAACAGCAAAATATATTACCGATGGCTGCTTGTTAACATGTCAATGAGACGGTCAGGGCGCTCTTTGTGCTTGTTGGCATATACGTTGATGGCAGCACCCAGGACCTGCAGCATTTCACAGAATATAAGGCTTAACGAACAAGCTTTCCCTATATCTGAAGAATTGCCTAATCGGAATGAAAGTATAGAAAGGTACATCCAGATACCCATATTTACCACCGGCTTTAAACAGATTGATGAGTAAAAATTTAGCTTGAAAACATATTCTTTTGGCCAATAAATAAGTTTTTGTGAAACTCCCGAAAAGAGTTTTATATTGGACTTTAATAGTCTTGAACACCTGCAATGTTCAGTACCTGATCCCAGTCATCTTCTTGGATTGTTCCCTTAATGTTTTTGAAAAGTTCCGTCAACTGACTGCCTTTCTTCCTTTCGGCTAGTGACGCAGCAACACCAGCATATATATCCACAGCTGCTTAGAATTAAGGGAAAAGTCAGATACAACGTACAACAACAATACACAGATACAAACATAAAACAAATAGGCACCTGAGAGGTTGAATTCATATATAACTTGATAAGCCAAGTCGAAATTTTTCTCAACAAGAGTCTCCACTATTTCACATCTTCGCCTGAAAGTATAAGCCAAGGAAAGACATCAGCTGAAGGTTTTTCCTTCAAACTTTCACCAAAGAAAATATGACTATTAAGCTTGGTCTTTCAGTTTCATTTGGAGTAGCACAATCTTTAAGGATAGGGAAAAGAAACAGGTGTTGAATTATCTGGACATGGAAAAAATATCCCTATCTATCATTTGATAGGCATTATGGCTATGTGAAGAGAAAGCTAGAAACGAGAAACACTAGGTGAGTCTCTCTTTGGGTGTCAAAGAAAAGTGAAGTGAAATTATGAAGGCAGTGTGGAAAGGAATACAAAGTCAGTGCAGCACTGTTACTAGCCCTCTGTCTTTCTCCTTTACCAATATATTCTTTAAACTTATGTAAGGGTATAAGAAATTTGCTAAATGATAATGGGGGAACTAAGTTGTATAAATAAATGATGCAGGAAATTTTTGAGGACAAACCTGGATGTCTCTGGATCATTTGGATTTCCAAATAAGGAATGCTTCCATGGTGCTCCTTCAGAGTCACTGAATGACTTCACCACATCAATCTATAGGAATAAAAAACCCACAAGGTGAAGCTATAAATCTATAAATCCCTACTTCAACAAAAGGATGACATAAACGGGTTCTAGAGTTACCTGCATTTTCACCCGTGAGGATAACTTAACAAGAGTTTCTTCACTCAGCTTCTCTGAGGCACTTTTTCCTCGAATACCCTTCGTAACAAGTTTTTTCGAGTCTGAACCTCTATGACGCACTGTCAAGGCTTCTTCAAAGTGTGCCTGTACCCAGAGGATAGTTAGAGACCGATATTCCAAACACACAAAAAGATAAACAAGCAACATAGACGTTATCATAGTTTTGTGCAACACTGGTATCCTTATGATTGCAGGGCTGTTCTTTGTTTAGGCCCCAAGGCAAGATATAATTCATACAAGTAGTAACTAGTAAGTATCTAAGAATAGATGATGTCCTGTAAGCAACAAAAACCTGTCTCAATGTCCCATGCAACTTAGAGAAGTGCTCTTGGTCAAATAATTGCATAATATTTAGCAAACAGAAAGATGAAAAAGAGAGAGAGAGAGAGAGAAAAAAAAGCGTCCTGGTCCAAATTTGTGTGCCACCTACTGCCACAAACACATAGTCATCAGAGTGATGCCTAATTGTTTCAATCAACTCTAGACCACTTTATAATGATAAAATTTTTACATTCCACACAAAAAATGCATTTAAAAACCCTGCAAATCAGCAAGACACATACTTTGGATTCACTTAGCTGATACGTGTTTTAAGATGGGTGTTGCATGTAAAGGCATTGCGGGAAATACAATTCAGAGTAGACACAGAGATGGAATGGGTAGTGAGGAAAGAGTTACGGACTCTATACCTTTGCATGCTCAAGATGCCTTACAGCACCCTCCTGAGTTGTAGAATTCATAAAAAGCTGAATACAGCAATACCCAGAGGTGACATAGTCCTTCTTGAGTACCTGAACAATAAAAAAGAAAAGTTAAGTCAATTAGCATTACGTTTCACAAGTATTCCTGAAAAAAGTTAGGCTCCCAGGATGTAGCATAGAGTTTTATGAGCCACTTGCCAGTCTTTCCAGAAAAGAAAAGAATAGGTCATGATCAACAACACATGATCACATATACGTTTTTTGTTGCATCAGAGTAAAAACTTATACCAATACCATAAATGCACAGCCTTAGTCATAAAATTAAACTATAGGATCTGCACTTATAA
>NC_025700.1:24384836-24422375 GCF_000633955.1 Camelina sativa | reverse complement strand
AAGACACATACTTTGGATTCACTTAGCTGATACGTGTTTTAAGATGGGTGTTGCATGTAAAGGCATTGCGGGAAATACAATTCAGAGTAGACACAGAGATGGAATGGGTAGTGAGGAAAGAGTTACGGACTCTATACCTTTGCATGCTCAAGATGCCTTACAGCACCCTCCTGAGTTGTAGAATTCATAAAAAGCTGAATACAGCAATACCCAGAGGTGACATAGTCCTTCTTGAGTACCTGAACAATAAAAAAGAAAAGTTAAGTCAATTAGCATTACGTTTCACAAGTATTCCTGAAAAAAGTTAGGCTCCCAGGATGTAGCATAGAGTTTTATGAGCCACTTGCCAGTCTTTCCAGAAAAGAAAAGAATAGGTCATGATCAACAACACATGATCACATATACGTTTTTTGTTGCATCAGAGTAAAAACTTATACCAATACCATAAATGCACAGCCTTAGTCATAAAATTAAACTATAGGATCTGCACTTATAAGGACGCACTAAAAACTCAGCTTTGAATCAGGGTTTATGGTTCATATTGAGGAGAGGTGTAAATCCAAGATAATAAGACTAGCTGAAGAATCATAAGATGCACAGTTTTGTACTCTTACATTTGCAGCGATTATCTGTCTACATTGCTATATAACTGTGCAGAAGAACCTATGTGCATGCAAGATCGTAGTTACTATTTAGTATAACAAACAGTGAAAAATTCTACGTGAAACAACCCAACAATAAGTTGTACCCAAAGAACCATGACATCAAAGATGTTCTTACCAAAAACTTGTATAGGTAATTGAAATGCCGGTTGATCTCAAAGAAAGCACATATACGTGTAAGAGCTCCAACTATGTACTGATTTATGACTTGATCTTGATGCTTTACAGATTCAAGTCTTTCTGTAATTACTTCCTCCAGGGATGAGATAGCTCCATAGCCGACACAAAACTCGCACAAACTTTCAATGGTCCCATATTCAGTTGCCAATGGATCTGTTCGTTGAGGTGATGAAGATGAGCTTACTGCGCCCACAGATGAAGTTTGCAAAGGAGGCGGAAGAGCACTTAGCGGAAAGAATAACATGCATGCATCTTTAGAGTGACCATGGCGGAACATAAACCCAAGCAAGTTTTGGCGAGCATGCTGCGGAATCAGAAGAAACAAATTCAATGAACCAAAATAAAAAGTAAAATGTAACCAGTTCATATGTTTGCAAATAATGCTAATGTCATATAAACTCAGAAACCACTCCTAAAAATCGGTTGCACAGGAAGATATGTTCAAGAAAGGTAGTTATATTGTGAGCAATTCCAGGAGAGAAAACTTGCAAATTCCAGAATGCCCAAGAATATTATTGCCTTACTTCCTGCAAGTAGTTGGTGCACTCAGAATATCGTGTACTATCCAAGTTGCTTCGGGGCGCATCTTCAAAGTCTGAACCGGGTACAGAATTGTTTTTTTCTGATTCCAGAGATCTTCTCGACCTCTCTGAACGAGGGAAAGTTGATGGCATATGTAGAACATTCAGGTATGAGTCTGCTGATAACGAATCGTCCAAAATTGTTGGCGCGCTTTTCGCCAAATGGTCATACCTGATATGTGTCAACATTCCCAAGAATAAGAACAGGAGGTGGATTAGCAAAGCCTTTTACTTTTTCCCCTTCGACTTACATATTAATCATGACTGTGTTCTCCATTGTCAGAAATTTTATAATTCTTTACACCTTAGCTAATTAAGCCACTTTTATGTACTTACGACACATTTAGTTCACCATGTGTTCAACTGAAGTTTACATTGATCAATGACTTTCTCGTCCCGTGACTGGATTACCAAGACATTTTCACAAGAAATAACTCTCGACTACGCCCCATACTAGGCTAACAGTTTTAGTTAAACAGAGACACTTACATGGAACGGACAGTTGACACATCCACAGGCGGACCTCCTTCTATTGTATTTATTATCTCCTGAATAACATCAGGAATGTCTTCCCCCTTCAATTGAAAGGCTTGCCTATAGAGCACAAAACAAAAACTATATAACAGCACGCAACCTGAGGATGAAATATGCAAAAAGAAGGTTACAGTTCATGTGTTTGCTGCAGCTTTTAAACTATAGCGTACTTGAATTTAACTCGAGCTTGAGCATAGCGCTCCATCCGTAACAGAGCAAGACCCCATGCTTTCCACACAGGGAAAACATCAATCTGAAATCAATCAAGTACACAAGCAGAAGTTATTGAGAATTTGTGATGAAGTGGCCTTACCATGTGGTAGAGAATCAAGCTATAAAACTTTACCTTGCATTTCTTGCACATATACACCGCCATACTATATCGTTCATCAGATATTAATCTGTCTCGTAGACATTCGGATGACAATTGATCAGCAATGTCATCAAGAGAAGCAGCAATTCCAGACCCTAAGAGGCTCTGCAGCAACTCTGCGCGCCCCAACCAGATTTCTGCAAGTGAGAGAACTTCGGATGGTTCATCCATTGACTGACTGCCAACACTGGAGCTGCCAGCATCAGAAGATATATCATCAACATCTCTACTTCTTTCACCATTGTTATTGGTCGGTTCAGTGGCACCTAGAAGCTTTCTCAGTAAAGATTTTGCATAAGACAAACCCTGCACAATCAGGCAAAGAAATAGTTGCCTTAGTCATTCACATCAGGTAATCGAGTTATAGGACATAAGAGATCGACCATGTATTTCCCTGATATAAAAGTCATCCTCCAAATATGATTTGGGAAGATGATTTAAATAAAATATGTCATACCTGCACAAATGCCTCCGTCGCATGGTATGCTCGGCCAATTGTTTCAACAGACGCACCCTCTGACAACTGCTTGGAGCTCAATACGTTCTTCATTTGACTGATGCATAGGTCCATAGAACTTCTTGCCGATACTAGCTCATCTGAACAAAGTGAGAGCAGAGCCTAGAAGAAGAGCAGTGTCAAAAAGTACGTAGCTTAGAGTTATGCCACAAGTGTAAATAAGAATAGCAATACCTTGAAGACGATAATATCTGGGGTGCTTTCATATTTGTGAGATGCGCGAACAGCTTCATCTTTGTTTGTGTCGCCACTTAGCATCCATTCTTCAGCAATAGAAACAGAGGGTAGCCTATCTTGCCCATCTGCCAAATAAGATGATCCCTGGTCCTCTTGAATACCTGTCATCGCCTCCCATGCAGCTCTCTCAGAAGCCCCCAGTCCGGAATTCTTTCTTTTACGATAAACATCCTTTGACGTTGTCCTGTTTTCAGCATTACGTGGAGCCCATGAAAATGCCCTTCGAGCCTCTCTCTGAAAATTGCTTAAGCTATTAGTGAAGGATGCTTTTGCTGTTGGCCCTGCTCTTGGCTTTTGTCTTAGCCTTGATGCAGACACAGTTATTCGAGGTTCTCTTGGTGGTGGGCTAATTGTAACAGACATAGCTTTTGCTGCATAGGCCATGATAACATTGTTATCCCTTAATGTTGGGAACTCTTTGAGTATCTGAAAGGAAACATAAAAGTAAGTCTCAGAAACTTTAGAGAGCAAACAGAGTAAGGAAATATAGAGAAAATCACTTCTTCAAAAGATATAAAGACATGGACAAGAGTTATAGAAGAGCCTTTCACAAAAATAGGGATGATATTCACGGAAAATTCAAAAGAAGATTGTCTCTAGGTACCAGTGAGGCATATTGTAATTGTTTTCTCATCAGCAGAGCTTCAAATATTAAATTGGGATGCTCATGAAGCGAAGAGCATCTCTGCTGCCAAGGAAGTGGCAGTGCAGCTAACACTTTCAGACCTAAAGCCCAAGAATTAAGCCGAGCGACTTCCAAATTCGACAGATTGCTATCTTTCCGCTTCAGGAAGAAATGGACCTACAGAGAAGATGAAACAAACATTCTTCAAAACCTAACAGAAATCTATGACCTCGTAGCACCATGAAAATAAAGCAGAAAAAGTTGTTACCAGGAGCTGTTTTGAACGAAGGTCAGATAATAATTGCATTGCACCCATAACCACTGGTAGAGCATCAGCCGAGTCTTGAAGTGAAGATAGAAATCGAGATGCTTCTGCAGGACCACCACCATTGAGTGGATCAGTGGTTAGAAGCTTTACAAGCTGTCGTCCTTGTAATTCCCTTCTAAGATCTATTGATAATCCTGCACTCTCAGCCACCTCCAATGCAGCGGAAACAGCTCCTTTCCCAGCCAATCTTAGAGCCAAGCCTTCAGGGTCTTCTTTACATTCGGCTTCTACCTGTTTCCCTTTTAGATTTTTAGAGTGACACAGTATACGAAGAGCCAAACATGATCTCAAACAAAAGGAAGAAACATAACCTCTTGCCAGCTGTTATGGCGGTCATCTGCAGAAAGTATGTGGCTGTACTTCTGCAGAGCTTTTCTCCTATGCAACATCTAGATGCACAAAGAAGAAACTGAAATTAGATCTCGATTGATTGATTACAGGGTGATTGAGCAACTAAAGTTACATGCAGGAATCTAGAACTGAAAGCAAAACTCCCTTATACCTCGACACTAATTGGATCACTTTCTAAGAGATGACAACTACACATTGTAAGAACGTTTAAGGCTGCCTCAAGCTCCCACATATGCATATACCTGATCCAAGACATATCAGAGCTTCAAAACAGATCCATGACAGAACAAAACTGCGTGAAGCTGCTTGAAATAAGACAGCAATATAAAAATGTTTCCTGAATCACTAACATTAGCGTAAAGCCTACATTATACATGTGTTAAGACAGTATCTCAAAACTAATATTTGGAGNAAGAAATCCATGACCTCGTAGCACCATGAAAATAAAGCAGAGAAAGTTGTTACCAGGAGCTGTTTTGAACGAAGGTCAGATAATAATTGCATTGCACCCATAACCACTGGTAGAGCATCAGCCGAGTCTTGAAGTGAAGATAGAAATCGAGATGCTTCTGCAGGACCACCACCATTGAGTGGATCAGTGGTTAGAAGCTTTACAAGCTGTCGTCCTTGTAATTCTCTTCTAAGATCTATTGATAATCCTGCACTCTCAGCCACTTCCAATGCAGCGGAAACAGCTCCTTTCCCAGCCAATCTTAGAGCCAAGCCTTCAGGGTCTTCTTTACATTCGGCTTCTACCTGTTTCCCTTTCAGACTTTTAGAGTGACACATCGAGTATACGAAGAGCCAAACATGATCTCAAACAAAAGGAAGAAACATAACCTCTTGCCAGCTGTTATGGCGATCATCTGCAGAAAGTATGTGGCTGTACTTCTGCAGAGCTTTTCTCCTATGCAACATCTAGATGCACAAAGAAGAAACTGAAATTAGATCTCGATTGATTGATTACAGGGTGATTGAGCAACTAAAGTTACATGCAGGAATCTAGAACTGAAAGCAAAACTCCCTTATACCTCAACACTAATTGGATCACTTTCTAAGAGATGACAACTACACATTGTAAGAACGTTTAAGGCTGCCTCAAGCTCCCACATATGCATATACCTGATCCAAGACATATCAGAGCTTCAAAACAGATCCATGACAGAACAAAACTGCGTGAAGCTGCTTGAAATAAGACAGCAATATAAAAATGTTTCCTGAATCACTAACATTAGCGTAAAGCCTACATTATACATGTGTTAAGACAGTATCTCAAAACTAATATTTGGAGGACCTAAGTGTAGAAACAGAAAGCATGAATGTTTTGGCATGAAGCATTTAGAAAGATCTACCAATGAATCATAGGTATGAAGTCAAATACACTGAACAAAAAAATGTAAGGCAGTAAGCAAAAGAAACATGGGATAACATGATTCATAAAACCCTTGAGGCGTCTATAACTTATAAATAAAAGCAATGTGAAATCTGCAAGACATTGGTTTTCATACATAAGATAACAACAAAGTCAAGACAATCAGTGTAGCAAATCGCTCTATCTTCTAGCACAGCCATCTTATTCTGATCCTAGATCTCATATTAAATCACACCATCTCCCTTCTCTCTACGTCATTGCCTCAAACATAATGATTTAAGAAAAAGTGATACCATCAAAGTTGATTTGCTCATTACCTAGCTGTTCATATCAGGAGACATAAAGGAATTGATTCTTATGTTTCCGAAACTGACTATAGATGCTAATCTTATTTATCAATTATCACCTAGTGATGGGTCAGGTGAAAATACTGCACTGCGGGTTCGAAAGAGTTAAGGAAAATCCAATCAAAAAGAGATTTACCATCACTAAATCATTCTAGGTAAAAGAAAAAAAGTCCATACTAATGGGACATAAATTGGGAGAATTTTCACCTACTATAAATTTTCGAGGACACATCTAAACATTTGCTGAGTCGGCTTGGTCAAATTCATTTCCGGAGAACCAAAGCAAAATGCTTAAGCAAACTTTGGCTCAAGTAGCATGGATATATATATATATGATACTGCACTTCATGGTTGTTACTTATTAAAGATATTATAAGTTTACTTACTTAAGAGCCAGTGTCGCTGCCAGCTGTTTGTCCTTTAGCCGCAGGCAGTACTGCCAACTGTTGTTCTGACCTCCATATCCCTCAGATCGTCCTAATGTTGAAGGATTTTCTTCTCTACTTTTGATTAGGAGCTGAAGTAACCAATCAGAAGCCCCATTCCGTAAGAAGCGGTCCGAAAGTGCTAAAGCATCCATTAGTTTGCCTTCATCAATTAATCTAGCATAAAATTAAACAAAACGAACACTATTAATCTCAAAACAACCAAATATAATAAAGATGATCCAGAAAGTATTAAAAAATCAATCTGATAGATTTTTCACAAGCTAACGACATACCTATTTACAGCTTTCTCATACGGTACTTCATTCTCCCAATCAAAAAAAAGGAAAACTGTAGGATCAGTTCTACTCATTCCAGTATCAAAGGATCCACCATCTCGAACACTGTCGTCTGTCAATGCTGGTTGAATGTTCTTTTTAGAAAAAAATTCTTCTGTATCCGACTCCGAGTCACTGTCATGTTCAAGAAGTCTCTTGATCCCAGTTCTTTCATCAGGTTTAATCCGTGAGTCATCAGGTTTTTGTTTAGGTGTCACAACAAATTCCGAAACTCGATGAAGATTAGTCTGCATTTGTATCCATCGGTTTAAAGTGGGAAACCTGTGAAGAAAAAGTAAAATATCATAGAATATGATGGAACATAGGCACTGAGTTATTTCAAATTGAAAGGAGAAGAGAACACTTTGGCTTGACAGTACCTCTCAGACTGATCAAGAGAAAATTCATAGAACAATCTTTCTGCATCAGGAGAACTTGGAAACTCATCGTTCAAAGAGCTAGATATGACAGAATCACTGCCATTGTACAATATGCTCCCACCAAATACACAAGCTAAAACTGCTCGTACTGGGGATATTTTTACCAAATGCCTGATGATATCCAACTGAAGAGGATACAGAGGGACACCAGGTGTTGCTGAGGAACGAATATAGCAGTTGGGTTTGGCCTCTATTGAAGGAGAGAGCACTTTACCCTCTGACTGAGAACATGGAGTGGTTGGAATGACGGGAATACAAGCCCACCCATGACCAGCACGTGGAGGATAAACTGGGGGAACACAAGCTGATATCACTTCATGAACAAAATCAGCAGACATGACCTCAGCAACTTTCGCAGCTGCATCTGTGCTACTTCGATCAAACACCAGACGCGTCAATAGCTGCAACATGCACCAACAGTAAGAGGTTAGTTATAGATCTGTATAACGTTGTCGCACAGCAATTCATGTTAAGTAATTACCACAGAGGCCAATCCTATCAACCATAATATCAAAATCTTTAAAGGCCACTCATCCTGCTCGCTAGTTTATATTGTTTATGAAATATAAATTGCTACAGTTCACAGAATAGAGCAAATCAAAACCAGGTAGTATTTCTCCAATAAAAGCAGAATAAGAGGATCACACAAGCAGTAATGCCGAGGGCGATTATTTAAATGAAAAATATCCTGAGAACATAAGAATAAAAAACAAAAACACTTACGTCTTTAGGCCATTCATAAACAAGAGAGAAAAAGTTGAAATCATGGGTTGTATCAGTTCCGTCTACTATGTCACCAATAGCAGCAGTATAGAGTATAAACTGAGATAGATAAGTAGAGGTTTTGTTGCTTAATGGGCCAAATGACTTTTTTTCCTTGTCTTCTGTTTCATAGGAAACAGGATTTCCATCCACGCCTCTATTTGCTGAACCAGGACTTTGCTTAGTATATTTTAGCCCAAGACCAAGAACTCCATCCTTCTCAATGGCCATGTCCGATCCGTCCCCTTTAAATACGTTAACTTCTGGTTTTTCATCAGCGAGTGCTCTCGCTAGGTTATGAAGCTTACCTGTTGTTTGTTGGAAAAATAGTTATAACTACATGAAAGGTCTAATATACATAATACGCAGAGAGGAGGTAAGTCAATTGCATACTGTAGCAAGAACATATAGAGAGTGTAGAGAAAGACAAAATAAAATACCACTCAGGAACTGTCTCTTGCCCATATGAGCATCCTCAATCATTTGATGTAGCATTGCAAGAGCACGATCTTTTTGTCCCTGTCTATGGGATTCCGTACAAGATGAAATTATGGTATCCCCACTAAAACTGGCCTGAAGAATTTGAGGGTTATCCTGAAGCATGACAGATCAGGAGACTAGTAAGAAAGGGAAACGGGAATAAGAAAAGAAAAGAGAAGGATCCTAACATGTTGTTGTGCACCTTAGAAAGAGCATGGTAAAAAACAAAAGATCACTCACATACTGCTTCCTAAAGTAAAGTCATGTATCTCTTAAGCAGTCAAGCAACTTATAGAAAATCATCATAGATAAAACTGTTACCATTTGTACAATTGTACTAGGCAATAATATCTCATATGATCTCCACATATCGATCATTATAAAATTCACCAAAAACATACATATATATATATTAAACTAAATGAAAGTTGTGCCTTTGACTGACCTGTTCAAGGAATTCCTGCAGACGCTTTAAGATCCTTCGCAATACAGAGATTATTGCAACTTCGTGGACCTGATCCCAGTAAGTAAACCCCACCTTCGGAGATCCTCCAGGGTAAATTTCTGATAACAAAACTTGAGACTGCGCACAAAATAAAAACTACTTAGGAACAACAGTATGTATACTTTCTTGACCATTCTTGAACATTTTAATGTAATACAAACATTAACGGTACACTGTTTGATATCATGCAAACAGTGCCTCAACTTTAACTGAAATTATTACCCCAAAGCTTGCTAGCTTAGTACAAAAAGCAATACAACAATGTAGAAGAATGTCTGGTTAACCAGACTCCCAAAATGCATTTCACCAAAATAATATTTGCGGAGTGCAAATAAATAGAAGATTACAAAAGAAAATATAGAAACTGGGGACAGAGACCTAGTACAAATAAGAAGCAAAAAGCAACCAAAAAATTACCATATATAGACCAAGTTAAAGTATAAGGAAATCAAGAACACTGCTTGCCTTATCCAAAAGTTGTTTGGAAATTGTTGGAGACTTGGCAGAAGAAGCAGCCGCATCTATGCATAGTAGAATCTGGCATCAGAAAAAGGGAACTTAAAACTTGCTTAGAGGTAGGCAAGCCAATTGATTGCAGGATAATCCTGTCAGAATTTGCTAAAGCAATTGTATGGTTAGAGAAAATAATTATAACTACATGGACTTACCACAGCTAATGGACTCAATTGGGAACCTAAAGAATGAAAATCTAAATCCTGCACGGCAGATGCTCCTTCAGCAGTACGAGACATCACATCTTCTACCTGAGAATATTAAGAAATCAAGATATAGGTAGATACTATGTATTCAATGTTATCCACCACATGCCTAATCCTTTGAAATAGAATCGCATAGAATTTAGACACAACAATAAATAAAAGTTCAATGACGTCAGGGTCAGGCAACATCTTATGAACAATCTACAAACTGCATCCGTAACGACATATAGCAAGGAACGAAAGCAGTACATATATACAATCCTCAAGGCAGGAAAAAGGGGTCTCATATCAGAATAGTCTAATCCCAGTATTCAAGATGTAGAAACATATAAGGTGGACATATATGCAAGCATTGTGATGTAATATTACGAAAGATACCAGTGTTCCTTTGAAGGCATTATCAACCCATTCAGCTAATTCGAGAGTGGCTTTGTCCTCTGCTGATAACGCAAACCGATGAACTGCCTGTTCTCCAATGTCATACTTAGCTCTTTGCATACAGCTGCAGAATAANGTCTCTTGCCCATATGAGCATCCTCAATCATTTGATGTAGCATTGCAAGAGCACGATCTTTTTGTCCCTGTCTATGGGATTCCGTACAAGATGAAATTATGGTATCCCCACTAAAACTGGCCTGAAGAATTTGAGGGTTATCCTGAAGCATGACAGATCAGGAGACTAGTAAGAAAGGGAAACGGGAATAAGAAAAGAAAAGAGAAGGATCCTAACATGTTGTTGTGCACCTTAGAAAGAGCATGGTAAAAAACAAAAGATCACTCACATACTGCTTCCTAAAGTAAAGTCATGTATCTCTTAAGCAGTCAAGCAACTTATAGAAAATCATCATAGATAAAACTGTTACCATTTGTACTAGGCAATAATATCTCATATGATCTCCACATATCGATCATTATAAAATTCAACAAAAACATATATATATATATATTAAACTAAATGAAAGTTGTGCCTTTGACTGACCTGTTCAAGGAATTCCTGCAGACGCTTTAAGATCCTTCGCAATACAGAGATTATTGCAACTTCGTGGACCTGATCCCAGTAAGTAAACCCCACCTTCGGAGATCCTCCAGGGTAAATTTCTGATAACAAAACTTGAGACTGCGGACAAAAATAAAAACTACTTAGGAACAACAGTATGTATACTTTCTTGACCATTAACATTTTAATGTAATACAAACATTAACCGTACACTGTTTGGATATCATGCAAACAGTGCCTCAACTTTATCTGAAATTATTACCCCAAAGCTTGCTAGCGTTAGCGTAGTACAAAAAGCAATACAACAATGTAGAAGAATGTATGGTTAACCAGACTCCCAAGATGCTCTTCACCAAAATAATATTTGCGGAGTGCAAATAAATAGAAGATTACAAAAGGATATATAGAAACTGGGGACAAAGACCTAGTAAAAAATAAGTAGCAAAAAGCAACTAAAATATTACCATATATAGACCAAGTTAAAATATAAGGAAATCAAGAACACTGCTTGCCTTATCCAAAAGTTGTTTGGAAATTGTTGGAGACTTGGCAGAAGAAGCAGCCGCATCTATGCATAGTAGAATCTGGCATCAGAAAACGGGAACTTAAAACTTGCTTAGAGGTAGGCAAGGCAATTGATTGCAGGATAATCCCATCAGAATTTGCTAAAGCAATTGTATGGTTAGAGAAAATAATTATAACTACATGGACTTACCACAGCTAATGGACTCAATTGGGAACCTAAAGAATGAAAATCTAAATCCTGCACGGCAGATGCTCCTTCAGCAGTACGAGACATCACATCTTCTACCTGAGAATATTAAGAAATCAAGATATAGGTAGATACTATGTATTCAATGTTATCCACCACATGCCTAATCCTTTGAAATAGAATCGCATAGAATTTAGACACAACAATAAATAAAAGTTCAATGACGTCAGGGTCAGGCAACATCTTATGAACAATCTACAAACTGCATCCGTAACGACATATAGCAAGGAACGAAAGCAGTACATATATACAATCCTCAAGGCAGGAAAAAGGGGTCTCATATCAGAATAGTCTAATCCCAGTATTCAAGATGTAGAAACATATAAGGTGGACATATATGCAAGCATTGTGATGTAATATTACGAAAGATACCAGTGTTCCTTTGAAGGCATTATCAACCCATTCAGCTAATTCGAGAGTGGCTTTGTCCTCTGCTGATAACGCAAACCGATGAACTGCCTGTTCTCCAATGTCATACTTAGCTCTTTGCATACAGCTGCAGAATAAAAGTTAATTTCGTAAAGAAGTGGCACGAGGGAGCAAAGTATTACTCGAGACAATTCAATTTTGGGAACTCTAGCAGAGACAAATCGGGAACAACCTATAAAGCTTAATCCATAAACTATTTCATCAGCACAGCTAGAACTCCTGCTCTTTAGCAGATAGCAGCTCAGCTTCAAATTAAAAAGGTAAATTCACCACAGACCTCCAGTGAAAATCAAAGTTCAAACTTCTAAGTTTTCAAGCCCCTCATCATACAGGTTACACATACACACATAAATACCCACTGACTCTAGATAAAATACTTCAAACAACTTGATAATCATATCAACGTTTCCGTACAAACAGAGATCATTCTTCGTTTTCATCTTCAATTTGGTTCCCTTCCATTTTAGACGTGAAAATGGAAAAAATAGTGAGATGGATAACAGTTTTTCCCTGATAACTAACAAAGGAACCAATCATTAAAAGATAAATCTACTCACAGGTTAAGCAACTTTGCAGGGGCCGCCCTGAGAACACTCAAAACCTCCTTTAAGCTCCACTGGCGTTCAGAAAGTGGCAGAAGATGCTGCATAACAGATAACCGCCATTCACAATCTTCAATGAAACGCGTAGCCATAGATACTCTCCATTCTAAAGCCCGTCTTCCATCAGCACTGTGAGTACCATCCAGCTGACACTCTTGTTCAATCAGATGTGATGGAAGATTGCGGCGTAAAACATCGAGAAGCTGTTCTGTGAAAGATATAACAATTTCCTTTTCCCCTTCTGTAGCAAGATCGCCAAGATCCAAATCAGGCATATTACCTTTCTCAGAAACACTCTCCGACGAGACACATTGCGTAGAACTGAGACGGATATCATCAATATGTAAGAGTGAAATAACTATGTTCACCATCATAATCTGCAAACAGAAGAGATCGCATGTTAAAAACATGTAAAGTGTAACGTGTTGAAAAAAATCAAAGAAATCACATGCGTGAAGATGAAGTATGAAGCATATCTATTTTCATAGGAAATAGTATTCAATTCTAATTTATTTTCAATATNTCAAAGAAATTACATGCGTGAAGATGAAGTATGAAGCATATCTATTTTCATAGGAAATAGTATTCAATTCTAATTTATTTACAATATGGTTTTCTCACAAAATTGACGGCAGAAGCCCAGCTTCTTGTAAATTAGTCAATNATGGCGTTCTCACAAAATTGACGGCAGAAGCCCAGCTTCTTGTAAATTAGTCAATGTATACCTTGCGCGGAACATTTTTAATGGCCTCCAGATGGTTAGTGAGGTCTTTTAAATGGTAAAATACGATTCGACGACTAGCATCCGTCTCATTTTTCATGGCCTCCTCCATTGCACCTAGTGCCAAAACAATAGCCTCCAAAGCATAACGCATATTCATCAGTTCAATATCTTCTATCCTACAATATATGAAGACATCAAAAGTGAAACTACTGACTACAAACGACTCACCCCAGATTAATAAAATTGGAAGAGCATTTCAGAATGCACAATCTACAAAACACGCATTGAAATTAACAACAAACAAAACAAGTTTGCTAATGCAANAGACTCACCCCAGATTAATAGAATTGGAAGAGCATTTAAGAATGCACAATCTACAAAACACGCATTGAAATTAACAACAAACAAAACAAGTTTGCTAATGCAATTATTATTGTTCAAAGGTCAGGTGCTAAAATCAAGACACGGATACATCTATCCAAGAAAAGAAAAAAAGACAGAAATGATTGAAGTATTTGTATACAACATAGCTGTATAAACTTTTATTGAACTGACCTCTTCCAGGCTTCTGCAGTTGAAGCAATAGGTTGCATGCTAATCAGTGAAATAGCTTCTTGGAATTTTATACCAGGAACAACGTCAAACAATACCTACACAATTGTATGTCATTAATACTTGTCAGATTAAGAGCACAAAGAAAACGTGCAGATGATCAACCCATTGATAATAGTTCTGCTATAATTCAACCTAACAGAGTTGGAGACAATTTCACATGACCAGAGCAAGACAAAACACATGCCACTACAGCAGTGCAAGATATACCAGCACCTAGTTGATAAAGTTTGACATAACTTGGCAAACAAAAAAATGAAAGAATGAACAGAGAGGTGGAAGGAGAGAGCAAAGAGGCAAATATTTAACTTTCCTATAAAGATAATCTACAAGAACTTAGACATTGTACATCTTCTCTTGATACGTTATTGGTGATTTGACATACTAAGTGCCAATGTCAATGTCCTTCCCAGGAGTAAGGTTCGTTTTTCAAAATACAGTACTAAAAGTCAATGGGGCAGAGTGAAAAGTGATATATTTATTCAGGAAAAAAAGTGTATATTCTTTAATTTCTCCAAGAGCCCACATCAAAAAAAAAAAGGTAGTAGTATATTATTAGGAGCTATAAATTCATTTATTTTGATCCAAGGAAGCCTGTTAACTATCCAGCTCCTTGCTTGGTAACAATATTAAATACTCTAGCGAAATAGATATCTTAAACTCTCATACTAAATTGTATATTTATCCAAAATGGACTTAAAATGCCAATGTGATCCTGATAAACCATAGCAACATATGATGTAATCGTGTTATCTATATCTCTTCTTATTTAATTTCATGTATTCCCTAAGAGACACCAATTCTACTGTGCGAATCTAGCCAGCATGATATGATATGTAATGAAATTTTCCACTAACAGTGCAAAAATTAATTATAGCTTAGAGGCGTCTATTCGGACAGCCAAAAATAGTGTCTGTAGAAAGGATGGTTCAAGAGAGACCTACCCGAAGTGGACTTTGCGCTGAAAGCCTCTCCAACACTAGATTTTCAACAAAAGGATCCACCTCACCATCATCATGCTCAGATGACGCATTACCATGCATCAAGAAAGATGCCTTTGGCGTCCATGATTTACCAGAATTGACACAAGCAGCGAAAGATGCAAGATCCAACTGATAGCATAATGTATCACAGAGATGTTCCACACAAGATTTCTGCGCAGATCATTGGATCTTGTTAGACTTTCGCTGTCACCATCTAAAAACAATAGATACAAATAACAGAGTACGCAAAAGAGAAAAAGTTACTTCATATGTTTGGTTTCCATAAAGAGAAGATTCTTCTAACCGAATTGTTTGAGAGTTACTAGTCCAAAGTAGCCGCATCAATTTTCTACGGGCTGCAGTTTTGCCTGGCAACAGATCCCAACCCATGGAAGCTACTAATGGGCGAAGTCGGGGAAACAAAGTAAGAACCTGTAACATATCAGCAGAAGAGACTTTCAGATCCCAATAGAAAAAGGGAAGTCTGAATGGGGCAGCAGCCAATCAATGATACTGCAGTAAGATAATGAGTACGAACATATGTAACTATTTTATACCACCTACATCATCAGCTTCCTGAAGCTTTTCTTTCTTTACAGAAGACAAAGCAGCACACATCACACACTCTAACACATGTGAACCAGAAAGACGAGCATAATGATACATATCTCTGAGACAAGAATTAATTGCCCTGCTCATAGGGGAACATTTTTCCTCTACATTTCTCTCAGCTTTCAAGTCCACAAGATATCGCCGGAAACACTCAAGAGGGAGTGGAATTTGTTCATTGTCGAGAGATAAATGTAGCTGGCTATCTGGCAGGAGCATATCATCTTGAATACTCTGCCGAGGGAAACATTGTAAGTACATAACAGCTTATAGTACATGATAACTTAATCAGAGCCACAGATATACATATTCCAATAGGCACATATAAGCAAACCCTTAAGCTCAAACCGACCACTGAACTAAAATACCCACAGTGTACATATTCACAAAGTATATAGAAGAACAATGCCAACTGGATATACTTAAAATTCCAGCATGATCAAGATAAATATCAGTCCTAAGTTCACAGTCACAACGAATGTTAACTATAGTACATATTATCAGGATCTGTAACGCAATTTTTTTGTGTGTTCAGTTCAGCAATCTGTACTAAAATATAGTTGTTTCTTACATGTGAAACCTCTTTTTAAATGAGAATGATCCCCTAAATCAGCTTTTATGAAAATTATAACAACCTGGATCATCTGAACAAGATCTCCACAATTCGATGAAAGAGCTTCTTTATAAATAAACAGCAAGTTCTGGCGCACCATCTGCCAAGGGTCACCATATTCATCTTTTTTCTCCATAACTCTTGAAAGGAGAGCTTTTAGAACAGCACTGTCACAAAAGAAGAATACAGAACGATTGAAGTAAGTTCTCTATTCTTAAATATGCAAAAAGTAAATTCCCAGGAACAGGAAGGCAAATGCAAGGAAAGGAATGGAATCTGCAAGGCCATGGATTCCTTCATCCGCTATAAAGGTTCCCTTTTTAGTATCACATGAACATTTTCCACTTTTTATGATTTCCTATTGAAATAAATGAAAACTAAATAGCAATGTTTAAAAAGCTTCTTTCTTTTTTTTGTGAACCCTGAGGCTAGACCTCAACTCCGACCCCAAGTCAAGGTTCTCAAGTTCTTCAAAGCAGAAAAGGCCAAATCCACTCAAACAGTGGATTACAAAACCAATTTTTATGGATGTCTTATAATAAAACACTATCCATGAAATTATTCAATAAAAAGGAATGTGCTTCATCATACTTACTTACACAAGAATTAGCATAGAAATGAATCAATGCTGGGAAGTATCATACATAAGACAGCTACACTTATCACAACTCTGAAAACTATTCTAATAGATCTTAATCCGAATCTTAGTCTAATTTCATAGCACAATTCCAACCAAATAACCAAGTAGCCTCCACCTGGAAAGAAAACCCAAAACGGGCATAGTAATTCTGCCAACACGTGTACTCCAACATTCAGAGTTTAGAAAGCTGATTTTCTAAACACTTCCTAACCAAGAAACGGTAAAATGAATGCCAAGGGAACAATCAGGACGAGGAAACAGTGGAATAATCCAAAACCCTCAGAATTATGTAAGCAATAAATAACAAATGGCACAGTTATAATTTAAAAACCTCATGTATTTGCGGACTGTATAAATCAAGCACATACTGATAATTCTCTTTCTCTACTCCATAATCAAGGTGAAGATAACGAATGCGATCAGCTGCCCCACGCTCCTCCCCTTCATCTAACTTTGTTTTCATAGCATCCAACTGTGCTAACTGAACATTTCTCTGTATCAAAGCAAACACATTGATGTTATCCAGCTCCGGAGAACCAATGCATGTGGTGGCCTCATTTATCTCCCTTCCCTGTTCATCTCCCTGAACTTCCTCCACCAAACAAGTATCATAACTCTGGCAACCCATAAGTTGCCTCTGTATATTACAACATAAAGCATCGAAAACATCAGAGTAATCCAATACAATACTCCTCAAAGACACAACTGCATCTTCCTCAATCTTATTACTTCCTTCACTAGTACTACTAGTTGTATCAACATCAAATTTCAACCTCTCAACACCCAACTCCAAAACACCTTGCAAAACCCTTAAACAATCTCCCAATCCACCATTTACATCCCTCTTGTCTTCCTCACTCTCCAACTCGACTCTCTGATCTTCCTTAATCCTCTCTGAAACCCTATCGATCAAGACCTGGACCATCAACAAGAAATCCGCGCGCAAACTAAGAGTCTCGGAATCAAACCCCCAAGGCGAAGTAGGATTATCGAATCTCAGAAGCTCAATCGTGGAGAGGAAGGAGAGAAGAGACGGGGAAGGGCAAGAGCGTGCCCAGAGGACATTCTCGAATCTACCGGCGTTAGAGACGATGGTTTGGAGAATCGTGAGTGCGAGGTCAGGGTTACGAACCCTGAGAGCGAGTAGCGTAGCCTTTAACGGCTCGAATTGAGCCAGATGAAGGTGGTTCGCCGCGAGACGAGAGAGAATCTCCGTTTCCTTATCCATGGCCGCCACGAATCCGATCACTGATGAAATCTAATACATACCGATCAATCTCCGTGGAATCTCACCGCGTTCAGATGTTTTTATTTTGGTCTGGAATCGTCAACTTTAGCTAAGAAGCGTGCGTGGCCTAGTCGAGCAAACCATTACTACGGCTGGTACAGCCAGCAAAGCTATTAAACCGATTGATTACATTAAATCGTTTAGATCCTGACTTGTTTAACCAATGATTTTTATTTTATTTTTGTTAACGGTTTTCATTAATATAACACTGTCATAGTGATGGTATATTTTAAATATTTACTATATATACTCTACCATTTTAGATCGGTAAATAGAGAATTATGGCAACAATTTGTACTATTGATGTTAATTGGGGGTAGTTCTACATTAGTTTAGTTGTCGTAGCTGTAAACAATTAAGGGTTGAGTTAACTAGAAATTCAAATAGTAATAAAATATTGTTAAGAAATCGAAAAACCAAAATTTTGGTGTAAAATGTTCTGCAATTGTTGCTGATGTTGTTTTACGGTAAACTGTTGGTTTCCCAAATTAGAATGCAAATTAATTTGAAATATAGTATGTTCTGATATGAATAACAGATACAAATTCCATGCTTGTGGTATGGTCCTTATGGATCACAGAGCCATTAAAGAAACCAAATACTTACTTCATACCAAACTCACAGCTCGGTTCAATACTTTAATCACTCGAGTCATTAATATATCTCAACAAGTGGCTTATTTAAATAACTAAATTTTTTTATATAGTTATTTTCTTCTGAACATTATTCAGATTGTTGCTGTTTCTCTTGTATTTTCGTGAACTTTAAGGTGGATTAAAGAAAGTATTGAATGATCAAATTAAGGTTATACTTTGAATTTCCATCAAACACAATTGTTTTAAAAAATAACTGAAAGACTCTCTACTTTATTTAGGTGGGTTATCGCACGCATCATATATCAATGGCAAAAAAAGGGGACTAAAACTTGGTCCATCATTTTACAAAGTAGAAAAAAAATACGCATTTCTTAGGCATGTACTCGGCTTTAACCATTATGCAAGTTGTCTCAATAATATATAGTCAGAGCTTAATAGTCAGAGCTCAACCACTTGAGAGTAAATGGACATGCACCACGGAAAGAACCCACATGGTCCTGGAAAGCACTAGAGAGTGCTTCCTGAACTCTATGTCGTTCTAGTTATAATTATATCCGATAAAAAAAATTAGAAAGTATATCTCAGCGTATATATTAACGAGATTAATTATGCAAGATGCATTAGTATGTGGATAGTTTAAGAGTGTATTCTCTCATGCATGGACTATGGGTTTTTGACGAGTTGAGTTCGAAGGAGATTGTCGCATGCGCAGCCTACTGCCTACATCATATTTTGATGAGGGAGTATTAATATATTGAAACTTAACAAATATATTCTGCCTAAAGGTTTTGTCCGCATGTAAATAATAATATAAGGAAGAGTAAATGAGAAGTAACTAGATATTCACCTGCAGTACACCGCGGAACTATTTTTTAATAAAAATAAAATATTATTTATTTTATTTAATAAAAATAAAATGTTATTTATTTTGTAGATTAACTATATTAATAACTGATATTTAATTTGTATTTTTTAAAATGTACAACCTTACAAATATATATATATATTAGTTAGTGTAGAAAGTATTTTGTTTGAGGTTTATTATTTTATATTATAGGAACTATAACATACAATTAAATATTGTGTAATTATAAAATTAATTCATATTGTTTTGTAAAATTGGAAATTAAATATTAATTAATTAAGGGAAATTTTATTATGAAGGAAAATCTTGTTTTCCAAAATCAAAACTTAATATTAATTACTTAAATAAAAAACAAATTAATAATTAATGTCAATGGCATGTTTGTAAATATGTATGAACTTCAGGATTTATAGATATAGATATATAACATCCCAATAATTTTATGATACTTGCCTAATATATTAATCAAATCCTAGCACATTCTTTAACCCAAAAAAAATGACATCCTAACATTTTTTTTTTTCATTTTTACATTGCTAAAGCAGTAAAGCTACATGATCTCATCAGTTAAAAAACAAAGTTTTAGAAAAATAATGGAAAGAAGAAATGAAAAAGTAAACTTAATACAAGAGCAAGCGTGTTGCTCGGATCCGAGTGGGATCAGCGAAGCGACAAGAGAAAGACCTAGAAAGATTCTCAGGTTCGTCGTGGTCGTGCCATCCTGGCCCTTGATCAAAATTCAAAGCGTAATCGTAAGGCTCATAAGCCACGACCTTAGTGGAAGAAGAACGAGACGGCAACAGCTTGAGCTTCATCAACAAAACCTTCCACTTGGGCACGAGTCTTTCTCTTCGTTGTTGTTGCTTCTGTTCTCTACAACTCTTGCTGTATCTTCCAAGTACAATTGTCTCTCTGTAAGAAGAAGCTGATGATGATACGTTCCATCTCTTCTTGCTTGGAGATTCAAACATCATTTTTCTCTTCTTTTTTTTTTGTTTGTTTGGTTGGTCGAATATTATTTTTGTCTTCTGTCTTTGTGTTATTTATATATTTGTAGTAGATGGATGGATAAGGAGACGTAAAAGAGAGACTAATTCAAAAGTCAGCTTTGAAAGGCTTATGAAACTGCGTTAGCCAACTTGTATGAATAATTAATTAATTCATGAAAAGGCAGCATTTTAAATGCCGGTTTCTGACTAATTTACAACACACACAACAATATAATAGTCAAAGATCTGACTTGTTTTTTTTTGTTGTTGTTGTTGTTGGTTCTTGACAGAAGATATAGCGATCATACATGAAGAAAATAAGCTAGGTATTTGGAAAGGTCGTCTCTTATCTATAAATCTGAGTTCTAATTTAGAACAAAAGAAAACCAAGTTCTAATTGCCATAAGATGATATATTTTTATATAAGTTTTAATCTTATATACTAAATATGATGTGTAGACAAAATATCAAGATCTTGGATTCTAGGCCTAGAAGACACCCGAATTTATTAGAGATATTTTTGTTGATACTTTCTTTCGACAATTTTCTGACGAATTTAGTTTGTGTTAAAACAAAAAATAACAAGACAGAAAACTATTGGAAAACAGAAAAATTAGGGAAAAAAAAAATCATTGGTAACAGATCACTTACTTGTGTGCACTGCACCAAATTTTAAAATAAAAGTAAGGATAGGATAGTTTTGTTTCATTGACAATTTAGTTGGCAGTATATCGAACAACTAGTAATAAATAAATCCTCTACAACATAATACACTGTAAAATAATAACAAAATTAGGCACATGAGAAAGGCAGTATAGAAATTTACTCATTTAATAAGATAATACTAATAAAAAAATCATGTGTAAATAAGTGGTTCATTAGTATTCTAAACTAATATCATTTAAAAATATACCGACTCCTACATATGCATTGTTTTCTTTACTCCTACATATGCATTATTTTCATTATTAATATGTGGCAACTAAACTCACTACTCATAATTATGAATTTATGTGTATCATTTACAAAGCGGATTCATCTATATTCTTTGTTATTTATTGTCAAAACAGGTTATTGTATATTAAATGTTTAGATCAAATTGTCTTAATTCATATTTTCTAGAGTTTTAAGATAAAATCTTACATTATATAACAATTGAAAAAATTATCTCTAAATTAATAAATAAATTAGCATAATTATAAATGAATAAAATATAATTTATTTTTTGATTATTAGTTTATAGAGGTTTTACAGTAATCTGAGTTTGTTGGCTCCCTATTCTAGTTCAATTTAGATTTGATAGTAGTATAATATGGGTATGAGTTATCTATGCAGGCAAACACATTTTATCAACATCATTTTCAGCTTTTTAAGTTTTAACCACTATACAAAACATCATTAAGAAGAAATAATTTGAGATCCCCATTCTCTCCTAGTAGTCCACCACTTTGACTGTCCTATATAAAAGGCTTTATCCCGTCAATGTGATACTTGCGTGCCAGTTTCAGATTATAAATAATTATATAAACCAAGATCACACTCTTTACGCTATAGTCTTAATTAGTATTCTATTAAAACTTTATATGACTAGCGAATTATATGTATCATGGATCTACTACATGCTAAATCTTCACCATTTGTTCATCTTCCGTCTGTTTGACATATTAAAATTTTGTAAAGATAATGCGAGAACTAACCATATTTAAGGCTTTTATGTTCTATAAAGTTCACTCAGATATTTGTTGTTTAATTCGACACTTCAACCAATTTTTTCCTTTATATGTTTTGAGTCCAAACATCATTCATTTACTTAAGAGTTAAGACAATCATTTTGCATTCTTTATCAACAAAATTGACTGCTTCATTATTATTAATCATCTCATTGTATGTTGTAACAAAAATTTCGCCAAATCTTTATCCTACAAATTACAATACATCCTAGATAATGAATTTCACCTTTGTACATCATGTCATATTTTAGGGTTTAGATTTAGATTTTGATATCTTGATATAGTGAAATATTTTAAGAGTTATTATTATCATTTATTATTTTTTCGGCACTACATTTCATTTATAATGACCAGTCCTCAAAGAGTAAAGTAGAAATAAAAGTAGAATTTTGGGAACTACCACTTTTCTTCTACCAATTTTTAAAATTTCCATTTTATCTAATCATTTTTTATAATACCCTTTATAAAATCTAGAAATTTATAAAGTTTTATAGGGGTTTTAAACCACTTTGGAATAGTAACAACTACTTGGAGATTGGATCCAAATATTTATAAGGTTTTTTAAAGGTTCGAAAAAAGTTTTTAACATAAATTATGATACTTTTTTTTACGTACAACTAGAAGTCTTAAATTATGATACCAACCAAATTAATCAAACTTTAAATACACATACACATTTTTTCTCTCTTTCTTTTAATCTATCTCCCTAATTGGCCAATTCTTTAATGCAAATAGTAGTATATCATAACAGGTGGACTGAATGACATTGTTGTGCTTGTCCAAATAAAAGAAAAGTAGTTCTATTACATCATTACGTGACCTATAGTGTTGTCTCAATGTGCGTCATTAATGTTAACATATCTGAATTTCTTCATAAAAAAAGGAAAAAAAAAAAAAAACATAAGTTACACACACGCAATCGCTCTGTCTACTTGGCATTCTTAAAAAACATAATAATTAAAAATTCAGAGTCCTCTTCATTTCGAATATTCATTTCTTTTTGTCGAGAATATATTGAATCTCCCATGCACCTGTCGTCTGAATCCTGATCTCTCTTTAGATCGTGGAAGCGACAAACCATTTCCTCCTCCTTTTTGAATTTGTCTCCTTTTCCCTTTGTTTTTTCCACCATCCTTGATTTTTTTTCTTTCTCCGTATACCAAAATGGCGGAATTGAAATCGAAGTGGTTGGGTTTGAGATCGGTAATCCTGGTATTTCTCAATTTCGCTCTAGCTTTCGCCTTCGTCTCCGCCGAAAGAAGATTTATTAAAGGAAAAGCTCAGAGATTTGATTCAAATGAATCAAGTAGTTTCTTTCTCAAAGCCGTTAATTTTCTCTGGGAATCTGATCAAACGGGTTACCACCATGTTTGGCCTGTAAGTACCATTCTTCTCAAGTCTCTCTCGTCCTCTTTGTGAGATTGTAATTATGTTCTTCATGTGGGAGGTTTTGTTTTGGTTGTATAAACAGGAATTTGAGTTTAATTGGCAAATCGTTTTGGGAACACTTGTTGGATTCTTCGGTGCTGCGTTTGGTAGTGTAGGTGGTGTTGGTGGTGGTGGTATCTTCGTTCCTATGCTTAGTTTGATTATTGGCTTTGATCCTAAATCTGCTACTGCTATTTCTAAATGTAAAGATTCCTTTTTTTTAACAACTATTTTCTCTTTGGTGTTTTTTTTATTTATTTTAAAAACTAGCTAATAGTGTCATGAGTTTTGTAGGTATGATTATGGGTGCGTCTGTGTCAACTGTGTATTACAATCTTAAACTGAGGCATCCTACACTTGATATGCCAATCATTGATTATGATCTCGCCTTGCTGATCCAGCCTATGCTTATGCTTGGGATTAGTATTGGGGTTGCGTTTAATGTGCTTTTCCCAGATTGGTTGGTCACTGTTCTACTCATTATCCTCTTTCTAGGTAAGTGAGTTTCAGGCCTTTTCCCCAATCTGCGTTAGAGTCACCATTTTGATCAATGTATCATGTATGCAGGCACGTCAACAAAGGCGTTTTTGAAGGGTTCTGAGACTTGGAATAAGGAAACTATAGAGAAAAAGGTACATCACGAACCTCTTGGGCAAACTGGGGTTGGTTGTATCATTTATTGCTAGACTGTACTAATCTTAATGAGTAATAATAACCCATCAAACTATTTTTTTCTTTATTGTTAATACAGGAAGCTGCTAAGCGTTTAGAGTCAAATGGTGAGTTTAAACCTCTGTTTTGCATTTATTGGGGAAAACATTACTCACATAATCTGCTTTTTCATTAGGTGTATCAGGCACTGAAGTGGAATACATACCACTTCCCGCAGCTCCGACCACGAACCCTGGAAACAAAAAGAAAGAAGAGGTATATGCTATTCTCTTTACATTACTGCTGGTTCTGTCTTTGCAAGTTATGTCACAGTTAACAAACGCTAATGTACTGCAGGTAAGTATTCTTGAAAATGTATACTGGAAGGAACTGGGACTTCTCGTGTTTGTATGGGTTGTATTCTTGGCACTGCAGATATCCAAGGTTAAGTATTTTTTTTTCTTTATCTAGCAATACATATAGATATGTATCATTTGAAGATACTTGTTTTATGTTCAAGCTATATTGATACTTCTTCATGGTCTACTATTGAAACAGCAAAATCTGGCTACTTGTTCAGTAGCGTATTGGGTCATAAATTTGTTACAGGTACAAAGTCAATTAAGTTCTTTTGCAGAGAAATTCACATATACTGCTTATAGATGCTTACAAATAATCCTACCGTCATACAGATTCCGGTTGCAGTTGGTGTATCAGGCTATGAGGCAGTAGCTTTGTACCAGGGTAGAAGAATCATTGCATCTAAGGGACAAGGAGACTCAAATTTCACCGTTGGCCAGCTAGTTCTTTACTGTACATTTGGCATATTGGCAGGCATAGTTGGTGGTTTACTTGGTTTAGGTGGAGGTTTCATCATGGGTCCATTGTTCTTGGAGCTAGGTGTACCACCACAGGTGGTTCTTTAACAAGTTGAGTAAATGTTTATCTATAAAAGAAACATTATTAATCGAGAATGACTTGTTTTTGTAGGTTTCAAGTGCCACAGCCACTTTTGCAATGACTTTCTCATCATCCATGTCTGTTGTAGAATACTATCTTCTCAAACGATTCCCTGTTCCATATGGTGAGTTCTATATCATTTTGTTCGATAAGGTCACATAATCGATTATATTTTCTTGATATCCTCATATTTTTTAACTTTTTATGCAGCTCTGTACCTAGTGGGAGTAGCAACGATTGCAGCTATAGTTGGACAACATGTAGTCAGAAGGCTAATTTCAGCCCTCGGTCGGGCATCTCTCATCATCTTCATCCTTGCATCCATGATTTTTATCAGTGCGATATCGCTTGGTATATATTATCTTCTTGTCACCCGAACCGTTTTTTTTTATATGTTTTGCTTCATCCATATATTAGCTGTACAAATATGGCTATTCTGTATTTTCGAATCATTTGAAATGGATATAACGAATACTTTCCGCAGCCACTGGCGGGTTTTATCATGGTATCACCTTTGAAATACATGTAATTTTGTTATCGTTGTGTCTCTGTTCGTAGGTGGAGTGGGAATAGTGAACATGATCGGCAAAATCCAAAGGCACGAGTACATGGGTTTCGAGAACCTTTGCAAGTACGGTGGTTGACTTTTAGGAATTCTGGCTCAATGTTATGGTTTTTGGAATTCTTCTCTTTTAAGTGATGCCAAAATCGGCTGTATTTAGTGTGTAACTTGTTGGCTCCATTCTTGATGGCAAGACTTGTGGTCTTGGTGTCGTTTACTTAGATTTGAAAATTGTATTATTAGCACTATTCGTTTTTTTGGTTGAAAATGTAATTTATGGCAACATAAGGGATTTTGATCATTTTGTCAACAGTATTAGATGGAAATAACTTTATTCAGTATCATTATCATTTATTATAATTTTATTTTCATTGAATTAAGAAATTTATATGCCATCTTCATCTTTTTCTTATATATATATATATAAATTATATAAATTTATTGGGGAAAACATATAAATTATATAAATTAAGTCTAAATTTTCGGGTTCGAATTCGGGTACTTGGTTTTGGTTTTGTTTGCCCAGCCAACAAAACCTTGAAAATTGTTAATTTTGTTATAATTTACTAATGGTTTGAATTGTTGGGCCGGGTATTGGATCCAGAAACCGGCCCGATAACTTAACCAGGACGGAGACAAACCTGGAAGACGCAGAGCCTCTGGTGGCGAACAAAGGACTAAGGAGAGACTCAACTCTGGTGGCGGGTAAACGAAACTCTGAGTCTGAGAGAAATGGACGAAGAGAGGATTCGAGAGAGAGAGAGGCTTCAGATCGAGCAGATTCGTGAGCTTGATTTCGAGGAACTACAGGTCGAAGAAGTCGATTACCTCCACGATTCCGATTCCGATGATGATAATGATGTTGATCTCTCTGCATTTCCCTTTTCTTCCCACGCCCAAGCTTCGTAAGCAATCAAATCTCTCCTCGTATACGATCGTTTTCTTACGTGCACACTCTATTCTTCGTTTCATTTGCTCTTTCTCAGTGTTGTTTCTACAGTATTGAATCAGTTTCTCGACTAGTTTGATTTTCCAGTTTTTTGCATTACTTAGGGTTTAGTGATCCTATAGGTAACGGATATACGAAACAGTGATTTGATTATTCTTTGGGGTGTGTGAGGAATCAAGCTGTTGCTTTCATCTTCGTTTAATACTCGTTGTATTTTCTGACTTTTTATTTGGGTGATGCTTGACCAGTGGTAACCTTGGTGATGATGAACTTATTTTCAACCCAGCTTTGTCTTCTTTACATACCTATCTTGGCGGTATGGATGGATTCTCTCGTCTTGTGTGTTTTCTTATATGTTTTGCCACATCTGAGCTTACGTTTTTGTATTGTTTAACAGAGGTTGAGGACACTCCAAACAGAATTGCTTTTGCGGATGGAGGCACAGTATTGAAGATCCCGCTTTTCTATCTTGAAGGTATTTATAATAATAGATACGGANGGACTAAGGAGAGACTCAACTCTGGTGGCGGGTAAACGAAACTCTGAGTCTGAGAGAAATGGACGAAGAGAGGATTCGAGAGAGAGAGAGGCTTCAGATCGAGCAGATTCGCGAGCTTGATTTCGAGGAACTACAGGTCGAAGAAGTCGATTACCTCCACGATTCCGATTCCGATGATGATGTTGATCTCTCTGCATTTCCCTTTTCTTCCCACGCCCAAGCTTCGTAAGCAATCAAATCTCTCCTCGTATACGATCGTTTTCTTACCTGCACACTCTATTCTTCGTTTCATTTGCTCTTTCTCAGTGTTGGTTCTTCAGTATTGAATCAGTTTCTCGACTAGTTTGATTTTCCAGTTTTTGCATTACTTAGGGTTTAGTGTTCCTATAGGTAACGGATCTACGAAACAGTGATTTGATTATTCTTTGGGGTGTGTGGGGAATCAAGCTGTTGCTTTCATCTTCGTTTAATACTCGTTGTATTTTCTGACTTTTGATTTGGGTGATCCTTGACCAGTGGTAACCTTGGTGATGATGAACTTATTTTCAACCCAGCTTTGTCTTCTTTACATACCTATCTTGGCGGTATGGATGGATTCTCTCGTCTTGTGTGTTTTCTTATATGTTTTCCCACATCTGAGCTTACGTTTTTGTATTGTTTAACAGAGGTTGAGGACACTCCAAACAGAATTGCTTATGCGGATGGAGGCACAGTATTGAAGATCCCTCTTTTCTATCTTGAAGGTATTTATAATAATAGATACGGAGTGGTTATAGTTTTCTTCTTTTAGTGGTTACATCTGTAGCATTAATCTAAGAATCATGTTCACGGACATGAGGTGCTTACTTGAATTGAACAAGCACACTATGTTTCTTCTTCAGATTTACTTGAAGTACCTTTTCTATAAACCAATTCGTGTGTATGGTGTGAAGAGTCATCTGTCCCCTCCTAGTGTTTTGTACCCAGATATATGTGTAACAAATTGACCCTGCTGCTTTGCAATACTTCAGGAGTGGTTCTTTTTCCAGAGGCAACACTACCCCTTAGAATTATTCAGGCTAGTTTCTTGGCTGCTGTTGAGAAAGCTTTAAACCAAACTAATGCTCCATCTACGATAGGTGTGGTAGGTTACTTAGTCCTTTGCTTTGCTTGATTTGGGTTCGAAATATCTTCTTCTTTTCTACAAGAAAAAATTACTCATCTGAAATTTATCCTGTTATATTCAGATCCGTGTTTACAGAGAAGGTGCTCAGCTCAAGTATGCCAGTGTGGGGACAACAGCAGAGGTGATCATTCTTTCTATTGATTGTTAGATGAAGTTACACCTGTCAGATTTCTGTTCTAAAACATATTTTGCTTTTGTCTCATCTTAAGACCTCCGTGGTTTTGTATTCGAAATTTTCTGCAATTTTTGTATGGAATTGTGGGATCTGATGTGATTGGTGTTAGCACGAACATCTCTTAAGATATAAATACATTTTAGAACTGGCATCCTCGTTGATCAATTTCTTGCGTGAAATACTGTAGATTTTATATTATTTGCGCAATGTTTCTGGAGCAATGCCTGAGAACAGGGTCTTGATGCAGACAGTTGGGAAATGCCGTGGTTTTTGTTTTATATATTTAATTGGTGGGAATGATTTGTATCTTCTAGTTCTCAACATGTAACATACTATTCTCGGTGATAATCGCAGATACGACAGTTCCGTCGACTTGGTGATGGTTCATTCAATGTTATTACTCGTGGACAACAGCGGTTCCGTTTAGTGCGTCGTTGGACTGACATTGAAGGATTTGTATGGACATTCTCTCATAGATATACATAGGCATTCCACCTCTTTTATTAGTGAAAGAGGGGAATGCATCTTTTTTTATTCTGTAAGAAGCTTATATCTCATGAAATCCTTCTTGCAGCCTTGCGGAGAGCTACAAATTGTTGAGGAAGATGTACCCCTGAGGACTCCCAGGGATGCGTTTGGAAAACTGGTACCGTTAAGCAAGTTGCAAGGTCGCTCACCCTTGAGTGCAATGACGTTATCTACACCTCTTAAAGATATGGACGCTCAGTCAGTAGCAAATTCTGAAGAAAGTTTCGAAAGTGCTCTTTCTCCTTCAGAAAAAAGACTTCATTATTCAGTAGTTGACTCAATATTTTATAACTCAGCAAGTAGTGAGGATGATCTAGTAGTCAACACATCAGATATGCAATCTAGTGGGTCTAACCCATACAGCTCTAGATCCATTGGATGTTTAGCTTCTGACCATGATGACGAAAAGGAAGATGGGCAATCGTCAATTAGTAAGACTCCTGTTTCACAAGAGATATGTCAGAAACAAAATAGGCTGGCAAATTTCCGGGGAAATACTGATCTAAGCCGATTCCGCATGGCCCCAAGAGCATTTTGGCCTTTCTGGCTGTATAGGATGTACGACTCATATTATCTTGCTCAAAGAGCAGCAGGTAAACTTCTTGTTCGTTTTGATATTTTTCTAGAAGTAGCACACGTAGTTAGAGTCTGCTAATGTTAAGATAATATGCAGATCTGTGGAAGCAGATAGTTGGGGTTCCAAACATGGAGGCTTTTGTGAATAAACCAGATATTCTATCCTTTTCCATTGCTAGTAAAATCCCTGTGTCTGAGTCAATTAGACAAGAGCTCTTGGAGCTCAATGGAGTCTCCTACAGATTGCAGCGAGAAATTGAATTGCTTGAAAGTTTTGATCGTGTTCGATGTAAACACTGTCAGGTATTTTGTGGGAGCATGGTATATACCATTTATACTTCCTCTTTGTTCTGATACGTTTGCATATTGATGCAGACTGTCATAGCAAGAAGAAAAGACATGTTGGTTATGTCTAATGAAGGTCCTCTTGGTGCATACGTAAACCCACATGGCTATGTGCACGAGATAATGACCTTTTACAAAGCAAATGACATAGCGCTAACGGGTAGACCTGTTGAAAAGGACAGCTGGTTTCCCGGGTAAGAGTTTTTTCATCAATGTTTGTCCTTAATCACGTTTATATTTGAACTAATTGACCTACTTCCTTCATTATACTTATAACTCATTTGGTACCTCAGTCATTTAGAAATAGAGCTCAATCACTATTATATGTCCTAGGGAGCTTACAAGTTCAAAACAAGCTAATTTTTTATAAGCATTAGCATATAAAGCAGCTGGCGCAACTTGTTGCAAGTAAACCCTTTAGATCAATTGTTCATAGGCATAGGCTAACTTGTTTAGAGCATTGGATCTTGTACTTTATTAAGCAGCCTAATCCGTAATCTTTCAAGTCTACCATAACTCTGATTTATGTCTTAAATCCGCAGGTATGCATGGACAATTGCAAACTGTGCGACGTGTGAAACCCAACTGGGTTGGCTTTTCACAGCGACAAACAAGAAGTTGAAGCCATCATCTTTCTGGGCAGTTCGGGGCTCACAGGTCGCAGATGACATGTGCTGAAACGGTATTAACACCAGGTCTTCCTCACGGATTCAATTCTCTTTCAATACCAAATCAGTAGTGCCAAAGAAAGGTGTCGACCATAAACACCCCCCAAAACCGGTACCATCCTTAGTTATCATTTATCCTGAATATTACAAGATAGCTTGTGAAAGCTAAAGCTGACTAAAAGTATAGTCTCAAGTAGTAACAAAACAGCTAAAGGATTTTGATATCTTCATCAATATACATAACATTATATATGTACTCGCATGCATGATGTGGTGGTGGGTCAATGAGTATGATATTCCAAGGTGTGTTCTTAATATGGGAATATCCGTTCAAGTTTCATTGCTGAGCGTTTTAGTTCTGTAAAGAAAGCGTCACTTTTGTGTATGGAATACGTATGCTAATATTCTGAAGGAAATAAAGGTTAAGGGTGACTTGGCTTACTATATGGATGAATTAAAAAGTATCAATTGGAATTTATCCCTTTGATTGTGTACGAGATTTATATTTCTCTTGGATCCAGTTTTGATCCATAGACTTTTGTCGTATATCAATAGCAAACTGGTTATTGTTACATTTATGAATGCATAGAATGTACTGTCACTGACGCTTCAATTGCAATTGAGCAAATGATAATTAGTTTTTAGTTAACTGGTTTCGTTCATAGATCAAGCTTAGATACGAGAATACCAGAGATATCAATAGTTTGTATCGGACTGCTTGACATCTATATTTCCTTAATTTACTGATGGTGTGTGCTTCACTAAACAACAAAACCAGATGAATAGAAAAACATGAGTAGGACATCTGAAACAAAAACAGGGCAGAAATCAGAAAATGCAAGATAATTTTTTTTCCCGTTTCAACACAAGTGAGACTAGTTGATGACAGTGAACTTGTTTTGCATGCACTGCAACAAACAAAATATTTGGATCACCGCTGTACATGCTTACTTGGATCATCGCTGTACCTTTCATGCTTCAAACAAGTACTTTGTAATTTTGAACCATGAAAGAAATAATTACCATTCATCTCAGATACAAAGCAGCATACAGCAGTGATGACGAGATGTCCCCATATTCTGCTGCATTGACCTTATGATTCAGTTAGCAATAGTGAAGAGCTGCTGCAATAAAGCGAAAAGAAAGGTAAAGATAAATAACCCCCATACGACATCTTAGAACAGCTGAAGTGTGTGCGGCTGTCTCAGAAAGCTGATCGTTACAATTCCAGAGGAGTAGCCCAACATCACCTCATTTTCAGATGTCGAGAAGATAAAGATGACGATCACGATAGGTTTAAATCTCTCAACAAAAGTGTCAAAGACCTCTTTTATCGTTCAAATTCTTGGTTCCTACATTCACTGACAAAATGACAAGACAAAACTCTCAAGACAGGTATAATAAATATCAAAAACATCCATTTCCTTCTTCATTACAGCCACTGCCACATAATATCAACATGATCTTGCAAAAATATAAGACCAGACTACCCTTTTTTTTATCTAAGAAAGTTAAACATATTTCCTTAAACAGGTCATCCAAGTTGAAAAAAGGACAATTTTGCAGTTGATACACTACAATACAGCACTAGTGAAGAAGAGTCTGGCGTCCATCGTTCATTCAATCTTCCTAAAAGATTTCCCTAAGCCACAGCATCACTGATCACAACAGATGTTTTTTTCTCACTGAGCGGATGTATGGTAAAAGCTAAATGAGTTGCATCCTAACAGAAATTAGAAGAACTTCATGAGACAGTTCGACCATAACAAATAGATGCTATGTAAAGATTCTTGCCCCATTTTTCCTGCACAAAAAAGACTACAAGTTACACCCATGATGCCAAATAACAAAGGAGAAGGAAATAAAGAGACCAGCAAACAAACCTTGACATGATTACTAGGAAAAGCTGAGGTTCTAAGAGTCTCCTGTGTCTCATCAGTAAGCTTTCTTCTTGGCACACTAAGAACAAAGGCAGCCTGATCCCATGTTGCAGCAACTGATGTAATTCGGTAGCCATTTTCCCACCGACGATGTATACCTTCGCTAGGGTATAGAAAATCTAGTTCCACAACCTGCATCACAGAACAATCCTCATATTATCATGATGCAATTCCAACTGATGCATGCTTTTATTCAAGGCAAGAACCAAAAGAAAATAAATTAACTTCATAAGACCTGGTCAGAAAAACAAGCTCCACGCGACATTACAATCCCCCATTTGCTTCCAGCAGTTGCCATAGATGTAACATAAAATCCTTCTCTCCACTTTTTATTTATCCACTTGAAGGGAAAAGAATCGCTGACTTTGTAGGATTGCTGTAAATACTGAGTCCCTGAATACAAAATATGAATGTTGTGAAACATAGATAAAACGGTAACAACTGTTACACCAGCAATCAAAAGGAATAAACCAACATTACCCTTCGACATAACCACAAATGAGCTCCCGTTACTTGCTCCTGCTACTGCTGTAATGTAGTAATTCTTTTCCCACTGTTCCATAATCCATTCCTAGAAGATATGGGCCAAATGACAACACAAACAAGTTGAAGAACATCATAAATGGAAGTGACAGCAGCTATGCAGACATGAGAAATTTGGAAAGATTACCCAAGAATATTGAATAAAGCTACCTTGTGGAGAAAGCTCGGTGATAGCTGGTAAACTTGATCCGTAAAGCCAGTTCCTGCATCCATGATCAAGGCCCAGAGATTTGCGCAAGAAGCTACACTGCTGATAAATAAACCATCCTCATTTCCCTTTTCAATGTGTTGTGCAAGCCTTTCATCAGCGACATTATAATGATATCTGCACAAAGATAAAAGACATGTTAGCAGCATGTTTATATACGTACGTACCAAGAACTCTCAAGTAAGATACAAGATGGCACCGTTGTTTCATAGGTCTGTGTGCACTGTAAATGCTGATCCATTGTGTTGCTGGCATTCCCAATCTGACCTTCTTTGTTGGTTGTTCGTCCTCCTCGTCCATTGTCAGCCTCCCCCTCTTTTGACCCACTTGATGTATGAGCTTCACATCAGACAAACACGAAAAAGCTTAAGGCATTCTAGACTAAACCTCAATAGNTTTTTCTCACTGAGCGGATGTATGGTAAAAGCTAAATGAGTTGCATCCTAACAGAAATTAGAAGAACTTCATGAGACAGTTCGACCATAACAAATAGATGCTATGTAAAGATTTTTGCCCCATTTTTCCTGCACAAAAAAGACTACAAGTTACACCCATGATGCCAAATAACAAAGGAGAAGGAAATAAAGAGACAAGCAACCAAACCTTGACATGATTACTAGGAAAAGCTGAGGTTCTAAGAGTCTCCTGTGTCTCATCAGTAAGCTTTCTTCTTGGCACACTAAGAACAAAGGCAGCCTGATCCCATGTTGCAGCAACTGATGTAATTCGGTAGCCATTTTCCCACCGACGATGTATACCTTCGCTAGGGTATAGAAAATCTAGTTCCACAACCTGCATCACAGAACAATCCTCATATTATCATGATGCAATTCCAACTGATGCATGCTTTTATTCAAGGCAAGAACCAAAAGAAAATAAATTAACTTCATAAGACCTGGTCAGAAAAACAAGCTCCACGCGACATTACAATCCCCCATTTGCTTCCAGCAGTTGCCATAGATGTAACATAAAATCCTTCTCTCCACTTTTTATTTATCCACTTGAAGGGAAAAGAATCGCTGACTTTGTAGGATTGCTGTAAATACTGAGTCCCTGAATACAAAATATGAATGTTGTGAAACATAGATAAAACGGTAACAACTGTTACACCAGCAATCAAAAGGAATAAACCAACATTACCCTTCGACATAACCACAAATGAGCTCCCGTTACTTGCTCCTGCTACTGCTGTAATGTAGTAATTCTTTTCCCACTGTTCCATAATCCATTCCTAGAAGATATGGGCCAAATGACAACACAAACAAGTTGAAGAACATCATAAATGGAAGTGACAGCAGCTATGCAGACATGAGAAATTTGGAAAGATTACCCAAGAATATTGAATAAAGCTACCTTGTGGAGAAAGCTCGGTGATAGCTGGTAAACTTGATCCGTAAAGCCAGTTCCTGCATCCATGATCAAGGCCCAGAGATTTGCGCAAGAAGCTACACTGCTGATAAATAAACCATCCTCATTTCCCTTTTCAATGTGTTGTGCAAGCCTTTCATCAGCGACATTATAATGATATCTGCACAAAGATAAAAGACATGTTAGCAGCATGTTTATATACGTACGTACCAAGAACTCTCAAGTAAGATACAAGATGGCACCGTTGTTTCATAGGTCTGTGTGCACTGTAAATGCTGATCCATTGTGTTGCTGGCATTCCCAATCTGACCTTCTTTGTTGGTTGTTCGTCCTCCTCGTCCATTGTCAGCCTCCCCCTCTTTTGACCCACTTGATGTATGAGCTTCACATCAGACAAACACGAAAAAGCTTAAGGCATTCTAGACTAAACCTCAATAGCATAACCACAGTAACATGTCATAAAAAAGATCACCAAATCACCTTCTGTGCACCTTCAGTATTAATTGGCCTAATGTCTGGGTTTGGGCCAACTACTCCATCAAAAAGGGAGATATATTTTGCATAGTCAGGCTCCTCATCAAACTTCAAATTGACAACATGCTCAACAAATTGACGAAATGGTAGGGGGCAGAAGCAGCAAAGAGTTTCTGGGGAAGTAGCCATCTTCTTCTTGCAAACAAGGAAACCTTTGTTCTCTCCCTAACAAAAAAATTTCATGATTGGCAAGGAAAAATGCCAAAAAAAATCGAATAATTTAACTTTTAGATCCCCCAACCTGGTAGCCTTGCCATGGAAGCCGGCCTCGGAGAAGGAAAACAAGAGTGTAAGCAAGAGATTCCAGGTCATCCCGCCGACTACAAGTTCTGCCAAGATGAGCATGTACACTAGCATAACGTACTGTTCCTCTGAGAACACAAAATGCAAAACATTAATAAGTAACAAAATGATAAAAATCAATCTCACAAGCTTTATGACTAGCTGAATCAACTTACCTAAAAACATCAGGACGCTGGTCATATTCGACATGTAGTCCAGTTGCATTATCACGCCATTTGGTTGCTGCAAGACCAACAACTTGGATAAGCAGCACAAAGAAAGCAAAGTATGCTTCCTCCTACTACAAAATACAGTACATACCTAAGCCGAGGTCGACAAGAAAAAGTTTTTTCTCTTCAGGAGTCCCGGGAGGCCCAAGCAGAAAATTCTCTGGTTTGACATCACCATGCACATATCTGCCAGAGACAGGAGAATATCAGAAAACGAAAGTTATTTAAAGCAATAGAGTTGCAGTAGGCGGTACCGTCAGCAAGAATATAAGAAAATTACCCTCTCGAATGCATCTTTTCTAATATGGATATTGCCTCAATCGCAATACATGCAACCATCTCTGTTGACATCCTGCATCATATAAAACAAACAAAGCATATGGTGAGTACGAATATAACTGGCTCATCTCCGAAACACATCTGTTCACCAGTGGTTTATATAACAAAATCTTCAAATGCTACAAAATAACGTAAAGGTTTCTCAGGTGGGATGCTCACGCTTGAGTGGTACTATTCCAAACATCCCATAGGCTAGGCCCAAGAATATCCATAACCTGTATGAACGATTAAACACTATAATTAGTCATACTGCAAGTAGCTACGAACAGAAAGTGTTTTTGTTCAAATCTAGCTAATGTCAACATACCATCACATAAAAATCACCTTGCCGACCTTTAAAATGCACTCGCGGCACACCATGACTGCCACCAAGTGCACTGGACAAACAGATGATAAAGCATACATTAGTTATCTCATCCTTGTATAAACCAAATATATGGACAAACAGAAGAAGATTCCTAGAGCCAAACACAAGAAACCATAGCGCTCACTTGTAAACTTGCCACTCATACGGTGGTCCATAGTTGCATCCTTTGCTGCTTCTATGCTCAAATTTCAAAGCCACCTGCAAAAGTGGACACATCAAAATTAAATATAGCTCAAACGAAATCAAAAGAAAGCAAGTAAATCTGCAAACACATATAGCATACCTCTATAGCTCCCGGCCCATATCTAGCATTAGGAGTGGCTGTGCCCATCTTTCGACCAACATAAACTTGTCCAAAACCTCCTTTGCCTAGTTTTCTATCTAACTTGTACATAGGTGAACCACCAACCTGAACCTGTAGAATCAACGAGTCAATACTCAAATCATCTTAAATCTTAAAAAAATCAAACTTTTGCAAGAATCAGACATGCCAAGTTTGATAGATTTCTCCTAATCAAGAACAACACCACAAACAATGCAAGAGACAATAGTCCAACCTCGTAAGAGCTAAATTGCGTAGAAATAACAAAAGCCAAACAATAAAGGTGACACCTTTTCGGGAAGTGGAGGAGTGTTTCCTTCATCATCAGGCACTGGTGCTGCTTGACCGCCACTGTCGTGTTCATCCATCTTCTTATCTTCTCTCGAAACCCTAATCTGTTCTTCCTCCTTTACAGCAGTATTCACCAAAGGCGTCGTCTTCTCTGCTGCTACAATCGCCTCCTCCTTGGCCACCAGTTTCTTCAGCCGCCTCGGATTTCTCCTAACTGGTGATTGTGTCAAAGCAATTGGGTTCTGGTTCGGGTTCTTATTATTAGCCCGATCTCTGTGTGCGTTGCTACGCAGCTCAGGCATCGTACGCTTGGTGGTCGACGTCCATGGAACGATCCAACTCACTGAGAAAGAAAGAGTCTTCCAGAACCATCCGAGGGTTAGG
>NC_025700.1:24383842-24384228 GCF_000633955.1 Camelina sativa | reverse complement strand
TTTTTTTTTTTTTTTTTTTTTTTTTTTTTTTTTTTTTTTTTTTTGTTTCTTCACTTCACATTCACACCCTTGAATCTAATTGGGTTTTTATTGTTTTTTCTTTTTTTTTTCTTTGTCTTTCATCTACACTATAGACCTAATTAATTTGTATAATATCAAATCTGCTATATGTAATTAACCAAATATGAGTGAATTGAAAGGGTTATGTTGGAATGTTTCTCTTTCTAATAGCTTTCAAAATGCCGACCGATATGTTGGCCGGGTCGGCAATTTCCAAATCGCCGGTTGAAAGGAGAAATGAGATATCATAGTTTTTTTTTTTTTTTTTTTTTTTTTTTTTTTTTTTTTTTTTTTTTTTTTTTTTTTTTTTTTTTTTTTTTTTTTTT